>NW_009917401.1:35561-131304 GCF_000696875.1 Nestor notabilis | reverse complement strand
CAGTATTATACACATGCTCTATTTTTCTCATAGTGTTTGTATCTGGCAGATACTTAGGGTAATGTATGATTATAGCATTCCTCTCAAAAAGAGAGAGGAAACCTGAAGTTAAGCTCTTTTTATTGCTCAAGAGTTCAGTTTATATTTGCCCTCACCTGCTTAAGTAACACCACAAAAAGAAAAACCTGGCAGAACAGTTAAATGACTAACTTTTGCACAAAGTAGAATAATTTTATTTTCTTCTTTTTTTTTTTTTTTAAATTAGGACAGTATTTGACATCAGCATATTTAAAAATCAGTGTAGAAAATGAGGAATAGTGGGTGCAAACTAGTCACTTCTATTTCATCAACACAGACTCTGTTTTGAATCAAAATAAGTCAAACATTACTACTCAAAATGCTACATTATGAAAACAAACCCAGAAATGTACATTTTTTAAAGAGTGATACAATTAAGCAGGAAGACACAAGAAAACGTGTTAGTGTGAGATAATTTATAGCTCAAGGGCATTGTTGCCTAGGAAGCGTGCTATCTTGCAATACCAAAACCTTTCAAGAGCCTTATTGTGGTTAACAAAACAGCAACCTGCATAGAGGAAAAAATGAACTAGCTACACAAGGCAGCTAAAAGCAGCCCTTAGCTGAAGCATTTAAGACAGTTCCTGTTAACAACAAAGTACTAAATTTGTAAGAAGAAAATGAGTTATGGGAAAGCAGAACTTTAAATGAGTGCTATGTAATATGAATATATATTAATTTGCTACACATGTTAACCTAGAAGAGTAGGTATATAGTATATTTAAGAAAAAAATGTCTTTTAAGTTGCTTTAGCAGGAAATGGCAGTCAGCAAAGAAAGATGTCATATATGCAGACTGTAATGACAATTATTGCTTCATGCATTGTAGTGCAAATGAGCAAATTTACTTTCAAACACTTTCAAGCTACAATTTAAAAGGAACACAATCCAGTGAGAATCTAAAACCACTTTCCTTTAAGGAAGACGTAGGACAAAATGTGATGGATTAAAACTAAGTAGAATGCTAAGATTAATAAAAAATGCACCAAACCCAAACCCCATTTGTCTTAATGCGTAGCCACTAATGCAAATGATATGAAGAGTTTTCATATGGAATAAAAACAAGAACAAGCCTGATATGCTTAGAAGCCCTTTGTGAATTCTACGTGTTAAACACTGACCTATATCTGTATGTTTCCTGCATCTTGCATGGCTTTTATAAAGAAATAGAGTAAGGCTGATTCAATATTAAAGAAGTAGTTGTGATAGCTAGTTCAGCACTTTAAAAATCAATACTTTATTAAGAATAAGTCTTGCCTACTTGAAGTGACAGGAAAATTTACCTGTCATTTTTTAATTACATTTATTTAATATTTTGAATATATTACTTCTCTGGTAAATGCAATCCCCACACACACACCCCAGCCCCCCACCCTCACCCAAAAAAAAAAGGGAAAAGGAAAAGAAAAGAAAAGACAAGCACTTTAGGTCTTTTCAGTGTTGTCTATGGCATGTTAATGTAATCTAGGACTTGTAAGTGGAGCTTGGAACTAAGTCTCCTTCATCATTCTGTCTCTGTGGCAGCAGGCTATTGTTTTTAACTCACTGGCCACCACTCCTACAGAAATAAAATGGATGATGTCTTCATCAGGGTAGCACTAGGGAAGTTAATGTTGCTAAAGTTCTTTTACATACTGTTGTGCAAATTGTAAATCATAAATTATTTTCTGTAATTCTTTGCTAGGCACTTTTTAAGTTTTACATGTTTAGGAGATACACTCACTTTAAATGGTGCGCCTTCTGGGACAGAGTATCATCATGTTTCCCTTTCTTTTTGATCAGGCTTTTTGATCAGTGATCATTCATCTGACAAATCGTATCCCTGGTGCCAAATATAGGTAACCATGCTTTGAGCAGGTGACCACATCAGTCAAAACCAAGACAATAGCAGGTCCTTTCTTTTTTTATGCCTTGTTCTCAGCACAACCACCAACTGACATCTAAGACGCTCCCCATCCCATGCCCTAGAGACCCATCCCCACTTGGCTTCCTTATGCACAGAAAGGAGGGAGCACAGTTGCTAGATAGTTGTCCTGGTTTTAATGTACATGACTTCAGTTACAAGCATTTTTCTAAGTTTCCTTGTGAAGGTGTCAATTGTACCTCAAACAAAGGTCTTTTTTATAATGGGAGAGAATATCGTCTAATACCTTCAGTAAAGCAAATGTTTTTCATGTAAAGTAGCCTCAATGCTGCTTCTTTACAGATAGTGAGAGTTGTGATGATGTCCATTTTAGAGCATGTTTGCTTCACTTTGCATAGCAGAGGATGCTGCTTGAGAGACATTCAGGACATCTTTTTGAAGAATATGAAGAGTTGGAACTTTGTATATCCTTTTCACGTGTCAGGGCTAGGAAAGGTGCAAACACGTACATAAATTTATGGTGCTGTATAGTGAAGTCCTTGTTATGTTTGAAGTAAAATACCTCTAGATGGTTATGGTTTCAGTACAAGTTTGCATGTGTACAGATCTTAGAAAGAATAAAAATTAGACTTTAAGTTTCATAAGCAACTTCAAATCACAATTTGTTTACTGTTTCAGCATATGTCATAGCTGAAAAGAACGTGAGGCATATTTTTCAGTATTTTGGTCAACCACTTCCTGAAACTGTTGATTCAAACCAGTTAAAACATTTTTAATGACCACAGTGGTGTTACTTCAGATTTTCCCTTTGGTAACTAAGACAGAGAATGGTTTTATAATATTCCCTTTGATTTCACAGTCAATAAATAGAAATTACTTTTAAACACAGCACCAGAATGTGAAGTACCCCTGAAATTAAAGCTTAAAAGGACATGAATCAAAACTGCCATAATACTAAGTTCAATCTTACCCTTATTTTCAAAGAAAGCATCTTTTAAAAATTAAATTCAAGAGAGTTCCCAAATGTTTTCATCACCACTATATATAACTCACTGTCTGGAAACCGATATAGTAGTTACAGGAGTTGTGATTTTACAAATACATTTTCCAAACGGTATTTGCTATGTAAAATTGCAAAAAGTGTTAGCTTTTCAAGGCTCATCCGTTTTCTTTACTACATGGTAGGAGAAGAGATGACTCATCATCAATAGAGAGGCATGATATGAGCAAACCAGAACTAACACTGCAATAGTTGTAGCATTTATATTGTATAAGAATATATTTGAGTTTAGGTTAAAATATAAGCAGTATATTATTAAAGATATACTATGGAATTAAAATTTTTACTCATTCTGATAGAGTTAATCATTGACAAGGTAACACCTTAAAAGAAAAATGCAGATGAGACTGCCCTTTATGCTCAGTGTAGCAGATCCTATGGCACCGTCCCCTGGTCTTGTCAAAGACATGAGACCATCGCAGCATAATGAAGCACATACATCTTAGTTCTGTTCAAGCCTTCTACATATGTTTAATTTAGAAAAATTATCCATTAAGAGCCTTTCTGATGCTTTATGTGGCAAATCAGTTTTCTGCTGGGAAATGTTTTCACAGCCACGCTGTTCCATGAGAACTTTTGATGATGTTGTTATCTGGAAGTACTGAAATACTTCATTTTGGTAATGTTATTTTATAGAAGCATCAGAAAGGTGATGAAACATCGTTTGTTTTATACTAAAAAAAAGGCTTTGCTCCTGTTGAATTTAGCATTTTGATAGCATTAAAGGAAAATATTTTGGAATTTTTTGTTTTGTGTAAAGGTTTGATGTATGGTTCCACTTCAAAACAAGATGAAATTTGAGAGTCTCAGAATTTGTGTGATTCATGAAGCAACTTTTAAGGATGCACTTTTGGTCAGGGAAGTTCACAGAATAATGGAGAAGTCAGGGGCTATATTGGCCAACCACAGAATATGATCAACACAGAGAATCTTCATTATCCAGTTAAATTGTCACATCAGAAATGCTGATTGTAGGGTCCTTAGCAGAGATACTCGCTGTTCCAGTGTGTTTGAATAGCAATTAGGATGTTTCCATACTAAAATTACTGAACGATCTCTGCAACACCAAACTGCTGAATACCTTCTGACTCTGCCAGACCTCCTGCCTTCCCTGATATGCTTGGCTTGGTGATCATCATCTTTATTAAGATTAGAGTACAGCATGTTTAGGCAGCATCAGAAGATTACATATATGTATTTGCTTTATATGTAGTAAGAGTTACTTGTGGGTGCTTCATCTTAAGAACCTGTGCTTGGAGCCATAATTTTCCTCTATTTTCTCAGTGCACACATTTTTGTTTGATAAAGGAGTTGTCTATCTTTGTTAACTCGCTTGCTACAAAGAAAACACTAACTAGCAAGTACATCTGTCATAAGGCAAGCTCAGTGGTGGTTTTAAACCTGTGATAAGGGAAAATTACTGAAATTTAAAGGTGTTGACAATGCTGGAATCTTATTGCTTTCTTTCTTGAGTGACAGTCAGTCATTTCTAGAAGCAGAACGTGAGAGGGGAGCCTCATTAATATTCTTAAAAAATATGGAAATCAAAGTTTTAAAATGGCATCTATGGGTCTTTTTAAATATACTCACCTAAACTAATAGATAATCACTTTCTGTAAAAGAAAATAATAATAAATCAGAAGCATATAAATATATTCCAACAGCAATTACTTAAAACCATGGAACGTCTGTGTTCCAGAAATGGTGATCATCAAAGATATACTCTTTGCAAAGTCAATAAATGATGAGAGCTAGTGAATTTGAGATTAACAGTGTTTTCAAACTCTTCCTGGCTGGCTTGAATTGCTGCTATGTTTTTGTGCTGCATGACAAACTGGTTATCTCTTGTTTGAGCAGTATGTTTTACTGGCTGTTAATGTGGCTAGCAAAAAAGATCTGCTTCCCTGAGATGTTACTCTCCTGTAAGTGTAAGAAGAAATGCTGGACCTTAGACTACCATATTTCACAGTGCCATACAGCATGGGAAACCATGCTGTGCAAGTAGGGTCAGGCAGGCTAATGGGGGACCCACTGCTAGAGGCTGGCAAGCTCTCAAAAGACACAAAGCAGGTGAGTAGAAGCATTTGCTAGGCCAAAAATTTTACAGAGGAGCATTCACAGTGTTGCTATGAATGCCATACCATCCACAGCAGTGTGCTTTGCTGACTGTGGAAGATACCAACAATGCCAGTTTGGCAGCAGTAGAGGCAGCAGTATGGCAGGTATGAGGAAACAAGGGTGACTATGTGTAAGCAGGAACCTCTCTTCCTGTCCATTGGGTATTATTTGTTGAAAACAGTGCTAGGGCAGGCATTTATTTGTCTGTTGGTATTTGACAGGGGCTCATTTCTATGCATGTTCACATAGAATTAGCATAACAGAAAAGAGAACTAAACCAGCCTAGTATATACTTAGTTTCTAAGTATAAAGTTTCTAAGTATAAACCTGCCTCATGCAAAGTGAAGTAGAAATTGGAAGGGAATAATCTGCTTAGTTTTTCCCTCCTAGGTGACCTATATCCATTTTCTTTTGCATCAAGAACGATTCTTACCACTCATATTACCACTACTCCCTTTCCTCTGTATTTTGGAGAGCAGAGTGGCTCAGTTCCCAGGCTATCACGCAGTGGGAAATCATCCGCCTACTGCTATCATCAGGCTATTTGCTAGTCCAGGCATGTGTACCCTCTGCTGCTCTCCATCAATTTCTTATCTATCAAAGGGTACAAGGACAATTGTATTAATTGCTGTTGCCAGATTGAACAAGGTATAATTATTTCATGGAAAAATACTTTAATTTTTAAGTGTAGGGGTTTTGTTGTCTTTCTTTCCTGTTGCAGTCGAGGGCTGCTAGGTCTATTTTTTAATCTATTGATTAGTTCATTTCAGCTCTTTTCAGGATGTAAGAAGATTTAGCAAGAACATGTTTTTCCCACACCTGTCCTTGCCCAGTCCCTCTCAGCACTGGGACTATATTGCATTTAAACAGAACAACTTCTTAGCTGACTGACAAATCTTTATTCTCATCAGGGCCCCAACACAGGAATTGTCTGCTTTCACATTCCACTAGTAAGCAGCAGTCCTGGTACTGGATAACAGTTTGCTTTCTATATCTTTACTGGTCCTGGCTTTAATGTCCAATGAGAGGGTATACCATCTGTTCCTGAGTCTGCAATCCATAGTTAAAGAAGAAATGGTGGCCAACAGGAATTTTACATACAATATGTACAGGTCTTAAAATATTACACAGAGAGGCTAAAATACAAATAAATTGTTGTGTACAGGGGCTGTAAAGAAGAGGAACAGAACTGGTTTGGATAAGTACATGAGTGGTTTTGTGTATGTGCTCCCTTACCAAGGTTTGTTGGGTTTTTTTTACATCTTGCTACTATTTATTCTTACTCTGACAATGTAAACAGCAAGGACGCAACAGGTGCTAAAAGTAGTATTCACGTCACTGTGTACTGCTAGGCAACAGTATGAACTTAATTTTTCTCTGCATCTTGTGAAAAAGGAAAAAAATGAGCTGCAGCCTCATCCTCACAAAGAGCTTCTGTACTTGCTAATCTAAGTTAGAAAAGACCCATTCCGTGTTCACAGCAAGACACCATCCGTTCTCAGCTGTTTCATCCAAATTAAATGAACATTGAAACATACAGTAAAATAACATGAAGAATAGAATCCAGACTTCAGGATGCAAAGTATTATTTATAACACTAATACCTACAGGCTGATTTTTTCAAAACACTGCTATGTTCTCTAGGCCCCCAAATCCACAGCACATTATGGGGAAATGTTATCTTTACTACAGATATAAGTACACACGTTCTGTGACCTACCAAAGGTTACATCACAATCTGGTGGTCCAGCATTGTGCAGAATAATGTCTTTTTTGTTATTCTTCTACCTGATAATGGATGGCTGAAAATTAATCTCTCCTGCTTTTTCACAGAAACTTCCAAATGCTTCCCATGCACCAGCAGATTCACATATCAAACTGTAGCTCTGGGCATAATGAATGTGAGCGTAGGTATGGAAGAAGACAGGAGGTTTTTGCAAAGGTCATTACTTTGTCCAGGCTTCAAGAGACATTCCTAAAATGGAGACATTAATGATGGCTCCATGGTCATTGCCAGAAGCTGATATTGGTGGAATGAAAAATACTTTGCTTCTTAGAATGCATTTGATTAATATGGTACCAAGTTACTTGTAAAAGCAAAACCACTGCTTTAAGTTCCTATAAAAATGTCATAGACAAAAAGCCAATACTAGCTACAGGGCTGCAATTATTATCTTACAAATGCTCATGTGAATGTCCCTGGGGAAACAGAGCAGCAAAGGAATGAACTCAGTAAACTAAAATATAGGGGGATTTGTTTTCTCTAAGTTTTGCTTTTCCATTTGCTATGTTTACTGTGGTTGGTGGGAGGATAATCTGTATGATGCCTGCCATATATGAACATATAATGTACTTCAATTTGCAATTTTAGAAAGAAATACAGTACTTACTGTAGATGGTATAATTATTTTAAACCCAAGAGCTCTTGATTGCATATTAAAATGCATATTTAAATTTTTGATAAATCTCCATTAATGGATAAATCATGTTAAAGAATTTTAGTTGGTAGCACAACTTATATTTTAATGAATCTCTGGGAATTATACTCAAGAGCTAATAGATTTTGCCTTTGTTGTGAGAAAGTGCTTGAGGTGCATATGTAAAGAACTACCATGAGAAGAACAATGATATTTTTATTTTGAGAACAGACCCAGTCATATCTGCTTCAGACAGTTGTGCAGCACAATTATTGACATTTAGAATAAATTAATTCATAATCCCTGAATAGCGATGAAACACTGCAGATGAAAAATATCCTGAATTGGGTGGAAGCATTGAGTTGGAGCAAAGATCAGTTTTACTTCTAACACAGTTCATTCGTGCTGTATGATGTAAGCGATTTTTATTATGCCAAGCAGTTGAGCAAAATAAAATCTTTAAAAAAGCTGATATTTTGGTAAAAGCTGAATGGGATTAGGTTTTCAGTCAGACTAATGCTCAAAAATATAGGTTCTTACAATTCCAATAACTTCATTTCTTTTCCTTTTTGAAAATGTAGCCCTGCAGCAGATCTTTGAAGTGTAAACTCTGAGACATAGCAGTATTAAAATAATCATGGATCTGGAGGAAGCAGCACAAAAAACATCCAGCACAGCTTAATCAAAAATAGAAATTCATTTGAACTTTCTGTGGTCTATTGAATATTAAAACATTTCATTTTTCAAATAACAAAAAAGAAGCTGTGAGCAAAGTTCTTATCACAGTCAATGACATTTCTGGTGTAAAACTTGAATATTAGAATTAAGGATGAAAGTTTCTACTCAGCTTCAGCAGACTTCCTTGTATCTCGTATTTTGTATTTATTGCCATCAGCTACAAAATAGCTGGTCTGGGCTGGAGGCTGTGGAACAGTGGGACCTGTCTGTTAAAAAACAAAAGTGCTAAAACCCCAAGATGACTAATTTGGCCAAAGTATTTTTATTCAGTAATTCCTTGGCATTTTGTCATTAAATTCATGTTTGAGGGGGTTCTTTTATAGCCTCCATGCTAGGTGATATCTCTGAAGATGAGTATTTTGTGCAACTGCCATGTTGTAGAATTTATTTTCTTGAGATGAAGTTTCCTGTTGGAATTAGTTCTTTAGGTGTGAGAATGACTAGCTAATGGGCAAATTCTGGGGGAACTTGTGGGTTCTTTATATCCAATCCTGAAACTTTTATCAGGAATTTCTGCAGAGCAACATACTACGCTGTTGTACATAGCAACACCAAATCTTTCTGAAGGATGTATTTTGGTCAAAATAACTAAATTAAATAGCTATTCAGGAAATTTGTGGTGATCAGAAGGGTTTTTTGGACATAAGTTTTCAGAATCTTAAGCATAGAGAACAGTAAGAGCATGAGTCACTGAAAAACTGTTTTGAAATAGCAATGGTGAAAAAACCCATTTTCAAACCAGCTGTATAAATTAACTAGTATTGTGTAGGAACGCTTTGTGAGGTAGGAAGCAGGTTGACATTGTTGCTGGGCAAATGTCAAAACTGTAAGTCACTGTGTCTCCACTGGCTGTCTTCCTGGATTCAAAACCACAAATCAAAGTGTATATAATTCATATGTTTATTCCTGTTACCCCTGAATTAGGGCTTCAGGATTTTCCCCTGTGAAAATCCTCTGAAAATGTGAAGCGTCTACCAAAAATTACATTGCTGCCTCACGTCCTTCCATTGCCATCTGTTTGTGGGTGTCTTTGGGGGGCAGAATGGCAAGAATTAGAAACATTTCAGAAGGAAAATATCATATTTCTTAGAGATACTGAAGTGGAAATGTGAAAAAAATCAATTGCTTGAAGCAGTAGCATGGTGAAGACTTCAACAAAGCCTTTTTATTGAACTTGGAGGTGTTTGTTTTTACACGCTATTTTCAAACTGCTGATGTAAAAAAGAAGTAAAACTGTTTATTGTGGCAGAGATAATCTCAGGCAGCTTTTATTGTGTTGCAAAGAGTATCAAAGCGCAATTTGCAGACACTTACTGATATGTGTATTAAAAAACATATTTGACTAAGTGATAAGCAATTTTGTAAAAACTAAGAGGGTGGAAGTTGCAGTATGTGATGACAATGCTAAGGAAAGCTAATAAGGTTGCTGTGGATAATGCCACTGCTACTTTGTTGAGTATTTTTTTTCCAGCTTGGCTTTTTTCCAAGACATTGTAATTGTGAAATCTGCAGAAACACTGTAAGTATTAAGTATCTCCATCTAGATACAATGTGTATCTGTATGTGTTCTTAAAAAAATCCAAAATTTAATAGTCTGGTTTTGTATTATAGGCAGGTATAAACTAAGGTAATTGAGCTTTATGCAAAACATAAAATCAGATGGCTTTGCAATTTATGCATGGATACCTACTATAGTTAAGAAGGGATATAAAATTACTTAGAGTGGTTACTCTTATCTATGAACACTGCATGAAATAATGTTGTCTTTTCCCTTTTGACACTAACCCAACACCATCTCTACTAGGCAGCTCTTCAGTTTTGAGGTCTCACCTGACCATGTTCCACTGGAATACTTAGCATATGGTCTCAGTATAGTCCTAGAACAACCTTATTTTTACTGCTTGAGAGGAAGCAAGCCACTCAAATATCCTAGGAAATGCCTTCATTTAGAAATTTCAGCCATTGCTGAATTACTGAAGAAAGCTCCTTTTCAGTATTAGCATATAAATACATAGGATAAAGGAAAAAAACCCTGTACCTTGATGATACTTTCCCCTGAGGAGCCCTTCATGAAACTAACGATAAATTGTTCTTCTGTTATTCCGAAACTTTCTAATTAAGAAAGAAGATTTAGATAGTGATCAGTGAAATTTTTTGGTGTTCCCTCAGCAGTGAACTCCAAAACATTGTGCTTATCAATATACCTATATTCTATACAAAGTTATCAGCAAGATACAGTGAAACATCTAGTAGTCTTAAAAAGAAAGCCAGATGAGCTATTTATGATAAGTAGCAAAACTGTTTCTTAAAAATGTGTTGTCACTTCTCCTGAAGTAATCCTGGATGATTTTCAGGGAGAGAGTTCAAGATAGTTAGACAATAGTGATGTTATTGTTGCCCTTTTACATGTTACTTCAGGAACCAGAGGACAAACTTCATATAGGAGTTACATATCCATTTCCTTCTCAGCTTTTCTTGAGGGAGGCTGCTCTCGCGTTCATACAGTGCTGTGCGATGCACCAGGATGAACTTGCTCATACTGTTCTACTTTCCATACACCAGCTTTCACTGCAGTAGGGAGGGGACTCCAGGTGTTCAGCTCCCCACATGGGTGTCCTACAGGGTAGCATATAATAATTCATTTTCTCCTGTTATCTCCAAAAGTATTTAACAAAAAAAGCATTACAGCTCCAGCAAAATGAATGAAAAAGGGCCTTTGACCAGAATGCCTGAAGAGGTGCAGACGCTCAGGTTGAAATGCCTGTAACCGCTTGTGTCTGAGCAGAAATTTGGACTAGGTTGCCTCGTGCTTTAAAGAATATAATCAGCAGGCAATAGAGGCTGTTGTCTTCCATATGAAGTTTCTGGTTCTTTGCATAAAGCAGTGATATTGTCACTGAGGAAGAAAAAATTTTCTCTAGGCTGGTGGCTAAGCACTCACCTACAAGGGGGGTTATCAACTTTGCAGAATAGCTTTATTGCCTACTGTTTTATGCAGTACACACTGGTGTTGGGAAGAGCATAGGCACAGTTATGTTTGGTGTTCAGAGGATTCCTGTTCTCTTCTTGGAGGTGAATCCAAAACTATTTGGAGGATGTGATTTAGCTCAAGAGTTCCCAAAGGTAATAAGGAAAGGAGAACACGATAAGCTGCTGAATTTCTCTTAATAGCACCCAAATGTGTTTGCATGTGTTTGAAGGGTGAAGAGAGGAATTAATTGAGAGGAGAAGGCTGGGTCATAATGATGTGGAAAACTGAAAGTCATGTAGCTTCTAGTCTTCTTTTATCATTATTGAAGATTTCTGATGGACAGCAAATCAAGTAGTTCTCCCTGAGAATCCTCTTAGGCTCCTTGATCATCTCAGATTTTAGAAGTTTTACTTGGAGTTATGGATACAATATTTAAAAATGAAGTGTTGTGGGTGGGTTGTTGTTTTTTTTTTTTCTTATTTGGAGATGAAGGTCTCTCATGAATGAATTTTCTTCAGGGCAACCTTATGGTGTTCAGAAGTCTACTTGTATTTCCTTCCCCCACCCCCCCCCTCCCCCCCCCCCTATAATTTTTACATAGAAGAACTTAAGATTTTATTGTCAGGGGAATGTACAAAATAGTATTTTCTTTATCCATGTCATATGAACACTGATATTTTATTATAGTCAAACAAGATCATGTGGCTTTACATCATTTTGGAGAAAAGAATAAAAATTCTGTTACAATAGGAAGGCTCTGCTGGGTTTTCAGCCTAAATTTTTCTAAACAGTGTCAGTCTTGTCTTGCAAATGTTTAACATGAAGCAATGTTCTTCGGCAAGATGCTAAACTCTAGTGCTTATTATAACAGCCTTGGGATTACAGGGGTCCCATCTGTGGTTACTGGTATATTGCCAATTACACACAGCTAGTGTCATCCGTAAAACAGTCACTTGTGGCTGTTGAAGAGATCTAAGTAGAAGATGTCTTTTGAGAGATAAATGTTGCTGGAATGAAGCAGCAGTTCCTTTTGCCGGAGAAGACAAGAAGCCTGTGCGTATTGACACTTTTAGGATAAAGAGTGGGCACAGATACACAGCCATCATTAATTGCCCCTTTAGTCTATATGAATCAGATTTCTGTTCTGAAGCTTGTTTATGAAACAGAGTGTGAAGTAAGAAAATGAACTCTATCCCAGCTGAAACCAGGAGAAACAACATCAAGAAATATGTTGCCCTTCAAAGGGTTATGCTAGCCAGAAAAATGAATCCTTTCTGCATTTCTAGGCTTGAGTATATTTGAGGATTCCTTAATGTAGAATGAGAGGGTCCAACTCAAAAGCACTGGGATGATTCATTTGAGGGTTTTATTTCTGTAAATTCCTGTGTCCACCTTCACTTGAAAAAAATAAATGAATATTGCAGTCTTTATTGTTTTAGAACTAGTAAACTAATTCCGTGCTTGAGAAGTTTCTTTAAAGTGTGTCATATTCTCTATACAGTTAGTATTATTCAGATGAGATTTTTAAATCTGCAACTGGTTACAAGGTTTCTTGAAGGGTAAGAGGACTCAAATATGTGGTCCACCTCCAATTACAGTAAGTCAAAAGAGTAAGTTTATGCATTTGTTTTCATCAATAATTTTTAAAAGCAAGTGGCAGAAATAAATGTGTGAAAGTTGAGATGTAAATTTTGGTAATCAAACTGCACTTTGAACAATTATGTTTTTTTTTTTAAAGTCAGTGCATTTAAATTGTAAAGGTCAGTAGGTTAAAGATGTGAATGCAATCAGCAGTGTAATCAAATTACCTCAGTTTCAGCTCTGTTGCCACTCATGGTAAACGATTATACCAGATTAGGTCTACAAATTTATCTTACATTAATCCAAAATAATAGGGCAAAGAAAAATAAAACTGTTAAATAAAAATACAGGGTGGAAAGAATTTAAATTATTATGAAGTAAGTTCAAGTTTAGTTACACAGGTTCTTTATGCTATTTGCCTTATCTTCTCTTTTTACCATCTAAATGTTTGTTACCATCTTCTGAAACTAAGAACTATGCAATCAAAGCACCTCTGAATACAATTTCTGTTAGGGTGAAATTCACTGCAGTTTAGTACTGACTAGAGATAGCCATGATTTACGGGAAAGTAAGTCTTTGTTCCTTCAAGCATTACTACAACCTGAGCCTCAGAGAGGAGTCCCCACACCCTTCTATCTTTTACCTTTCTGTGTATAGTGCTATCAAGTGATGCAAACTTTCTCTTTGTTCAGCTATAATAGTCACAGAGAAAAAAATAAGCTGAATAATCCAGTATGGATCCAAGTTTGTTTTTCCACAAGTATACTAAAAGATAACATAGTCATTGCTTTTCTTCCCTCTGCCCTTCTGCCCTGAAATATGTGGTACTTGATTTCTTTCAGATACATGCATGCAGAATTCATACACAAACTATGCTTCTCAGAGAAAGAAAAGAAATTGTAAAATATCCATGCTGATACAACAGAGTGACAACATATTCTATGGTTTGTAACCATGAAGAACTTGAAGGAGAATGCAGATAATCTTGTCATGTTCACCAGTGAAAGCCCGTTATTGCAGAATTTAATACTGTTACAGAGGAATTTTTGTGAGTAAACGGCTAGTGCTGAGAACCTGATAGGCCACTGGCCTTTACAATCACCTTGCTCATCTGACTCAGTTTCTGTGTTTCCAATATCTGAATCAGTGTTGAGAACTGAATTGCACGTTATATTTCTTTTCTTTTAAAACCTCATGACCAAGGATTTTGAAGTATCAGTAACTAAACTTTCCTGATGTATCACCGTGAAATATTAGAACAATGGAAATGCAGTGCTCTTTCCTTACTAGTTTACTAACAGTCTTCTTGCCTTAGAAACTGCTACTTTCTGGAGTACTGTTTATGAAGTTTTTCTACTGTGAGTTGCTCTGCATAAAATTCTCCATATTCTCAAGACGGGGTAGTGGTGAAGTGCTGAAGGTCACCGAGCCAACCAAGGGGCTCCCTCGAGGGAGTTCCTGGATGATCTGCTGCTGCCTTTCAGCAGACAAGCACTCACCCAACAGGCCCAGCTTCCTGTCTTTCACAGCACGGGACAAACATCTCTATGGTTATGTCGGCTGAGAGTTCAGATGGCAAAAGTCTTAATGAAGATAGAGTGTTTACTGGATTGTCAACAGCAATCCCCTCTCAGAAACAGTAACTCAGGGGACCTTCCTGTGTCCCTGTCTTTCTTCACCATCTGTAAATACTCTGAGGTCTACAAGCGAAAAAAAAGGTAGATTTTAGTTAGTAAACCAAGATATTAGGAGTAAAAGAGTTTGTTTTGGGTTTGGTTTTTTTTGTTTGGTTGGTTGGTTGGTTGGTTTTTTGGGTTTTTTTTGCAAGGTTGAAACTGTCTCCTTATGAAATTAGAAATCACTGAGTTAAGTTTCTCAGTGGTCTCATAGTTTGTGATTCAGATTAGTAATATATGCTTTCTTGAAACTTGAATCTTCTTCAGCTAAATATGTTTTTGAATTTTTAAAAAGATAGAGCACCTGGAATTTTTATTTTCTTCAGCAGAATGACTATCAGATCTTTTTGTTGTCAGATCAAGGCTTACATGGCTCATTGCATCTATGCACAGCAAAAAATGGATCTGTAATTCCCATGAAATTTGCTGTAGTTCAGCATCAACACTATTCTGAAATGGACTCTGTAAAGACTTGTTTAAAAGAAAGCTTTTGTTCTTGAAAGCTAATCTTAGCATTGCCCTGCCCATTATGATTTGACTTGGAAATTAGCATTGCAGAGTCCAGAGAGCACACTTTCTCAAAAATATTTTCTTAAGATGCTATGACAGTTTCAGCAACTGCTATTTTTACACCATTTCATTTAAAATTAATCCCTTGTGGAGTTCTCAGCAAGTATGTTTTACAAAGAACACACTTGAGTCTTCTTTGTTTGTTATGAATGCAGACATATTTTTGCCTCTTTAAGAAAGTTGAAACTCTCTCGTAGTTTTGGAATTCAGTAAGATCTTTTGAATTTTATTGCCTTTATCTAGGTAGATGCTGGCATTTAAGAAGTAACAGTGTTGGCTCTCTGTCTTTGAGTCTAAAAATCCCCTTTTTTGAATGTTTTCTGCTTGTGCTAGCTTAAATTAATTATTACAGATTATCACTTTGCCTTGTCCAGTTTTATTTCCTATAAAAATTGACGTGACAGTTGAAGATTCTTTTGGGATTTCAAAATTCAATTGGCAACTTCATTCTTTTGCACCTTAGAGATCTAATATCCAGCTTGCCTTTTAGCTGTGTTCTGGAAGTGAAGCAGGGAGACTTGGAGAACTTAGCTTGAGAATCTACTTTGAAAATGTTGTTACTGGATCTTTGTAATCCCACATTACCTGTGACTGGCACATTAAACAGTATAGAAAAACTGAGTATCTTTCTGACACAACAAATATTTTCTATTTATGTTGCTGAAGTTTTCCTTTTTAAGGAGAGTCCAATATCAAGGTAGTGGCTTGCATAAAATTTATGTTGTGTGAATAGCTTGTCTTTTTGGTAGATTCTTGGTGATAGAGTCAGGTCTGAAGGCTAATGATGTTTTATCCTATAAACATTAGGTTTTGTTTACAAATAATCAAGTCTCTAATACTTTTTCATTCTAATTCTTGGATCATAATTCCGGTAGATGTCAATATGATGTATGAAAAATGATATGAATTTACTGGTCACTAGATTTTCAAAGCTAGGACTCAAAGGAAATATTGTTTTCCTGTACAGCATTCATGTCCTTTGCTACCTTGTTCTTTTCATGAGATAAAAATTTATAGTAATGGTTTTGCTTTTAGAAACACATTTGCGTAAGTAATAAACCTTAGAAGAGAGCACAGGAATAATTGAATGAAATTGTTTTGATTCGACATCACAAGTAGCAGTCAAAAAGAAAAAAACAACAAACAGCACATCAAACAGCAAGCTATACAAGATAATACCTTTATTATTCTTTTTAGGAATAGAGTTGGCCGCAAGGTCTCTCAAAGGAATATGAACTGATAGGTTTCTCACTTGTCATATGACAAATTACTTGCAACTTTGTTTTACTTGAATAGCATTAGAAGAAGAGTGTTCGTGTTAATACTTATTCATCTGGGCTTTTGTCATTGAAGTCATGCAGCTGAAAACATTGGAGTGTTTGAGATAGCTGGCTTAAAATGCTCTTCAGGCTGTTGGGTATCAAGGGAATAACTTCAGTGTAAAATGTGAATAGAGCAGTAATGATCTTTCAAAATCAGATGATCTAATTGTCAAGAAATCCCATTTCCCACTAGTATTTATAATAAACCAGAAGATAGGGTAGCATATGGAGGTAAAATTTCTGATGTGTAGACAACAGTTTCAAATGTGATGCCAGGAGTTGAGGACTAAAGAACATGGTGTGTCACTGTGGGAAAATTTTCAAAAGAGGTAAAGAGGAAAGAAGTATTTGAAGGTGAGATAAAAAGCACAGAAAATTTCTTCCCATGATGTACCCAATAGAGTTGAAGGAAGCCAAAGCTGAGAATCAGTATTCAAAAATATCATATTGTTTTTCTAATTACTTTTGGACTGTGACCTTTGAGGATTCAGGAAAATATTTAGGGCTAACTAACTTAGCTGACAAAAAATATAGCTAGGCTTGTGTCCTGGGTTCAGCTACAGCAGTCATTTTTTCTCCTTCTCAGTAGCTGGTGCAGTGCTGTGTTTTTGACTTTCAGTCTGGGAACAATGCTGATAACACCGATGTTTTTAGTTGTTGCTCAGTAATGTTTACTCCGACCAAGGACTTTTCTCAGTCTCATGCTTTGCCAGGGAGGAGGGGAAGCCAGGAGGAAGCAGAGGCAGGACACCTGACCCAAACTGGCCAAAGGGCTATTCCATACCACAGCACATCATGCCCAGTATATAAACTGGGGAGAGTTACCCGGAAGGCCCAGATCGCTGCTCGGGTCGGGCTGGGTATCGGTCGGCGGGGCGTGAGCGGTTGTGTCCTCTCCCCTTGGTATTCCTCTTATCATTATTATTGGTAGCAGCAGTGGTTTATATTATACCTTAGTTACTGGAGAGCTGTTATCTCAACCCGTGGGAGTTACATTCCTCCGATTCTCCTCCCCATCCCTCCGGGAGCCGGGGGAGGAAGGAAGAGGCGGGGAGTAAGCGAGCGGCTGCGTGGTTCCAAGTTGCCGGCTGGGCTTGAACCACGACAGCTTGGAATTGTGTTGTTGAACTCTATGAAGTTTAATCTTATACCATGCTAAAACTCTTCTATCGGTGTCAGGCTCATAAAGTTGATATTATAAATAAAGCTCGGAAATTGTATTTATAAAAATCCACACAAATATAATATTTTGGTGTAGGAATATCTGTCTAAAACATTTTGTACACATTCAGGAGCATGCAAAGGAAAATTGCCTCATTTAAGGAATAAATCTATGTAAATGCTGTGAGAAATGGTGCCACTGGAGTTTAGCATGTATCAAAAATTTAGATATGTTGCATAGTAATGAAAATCTCTGCTCTGGACATGGTTGTGAAATCACAGTTCTGTCTGATGTAATCAGTTTAGTAATGCACATGCATGGAAATTTCTGATACAATTAACTAGGCTTTGTAAAATACATTATAAAGCTATTCACTGTGTAAATTATATTCTTTAAAATTCAGAAAGTAATAAGAAATAAATTTTCTTTCTTGTCTGAAGTACTTTTCTAAAATATCATATTTATTGCCTTAAGAAGACCAAAGGAAACTGTGCACTATGGGAATGTCGTGGTACAAAACCAGGGAAGTACAGAAAGAAATCTCGGTCTAGGGAGTGACAGGGGAAATACCCTCCACATTCTAATGTCATATATTCATGAGAATAATGTTAAGTCCATTCGTGAGACTTTATTGTTTTGATTTGTTTTATATTTGTGTAGACTGTGTAGGCTTTTATTATATTTTTAAATTTAAGGTTTGTAAAAGAAATGTGTTATGCCTGCTGAAGAATGAATGAGCAACTTAAATATTGGTTCTACAAGGAAGTATTATGTGACATGTCTCTATTACATTGCTTGTCTGAACTGGAGGCCTGATGATGCCAACCGTTATGAAACATGGGGAACTTCCACATACCCCCCCCTCAGTGTTTCATTATGTTTTCACCTTAAGCCAATTTGGTCATTTAAAGTTGTTTAAATCCTGAATGTGTTTGTCTTTTTGTCTGTATAACTGCTTTATAATTTATTTTGTAATTCATGCTCACACTGTAGCTTTCGTTTTGAAAAACAAAACTGACTTCAGCTTGTGACTTGGCACGTAGAGTGCAAAATGTGATAGGAAATGCAGGGCCAAGAACAGTAAAGAGAGTTAGGAATTAGGAGGTGAGTTTGGAAGGATACTCGGTGTGAAAGAAAGCAGGGATTCTGGTATTGAAGGTGTTAAGGGGTGAGCAATAACATGGGACCTCAAAATAAGGAAGGAACTTAAATAGAAAGAAATAGATATGCAGTAAATGAAGGGTTGCAGAAGGAGGAGACCAGGGTGATAAGGAAAGAGCTCTAGCACCAGAGGAAAAATGTCAAGAGCTTAGCTACAAGGCAGAGTTTGAAACATTGGTAGTACATCGACACTACTGGTACTGAGAACAGTAAGGGTGCATGTCTGTCCTTCCCAGACCATACACTACTTTAATATGATTTCTCACTATTAAGTGAGACTTCTTGGCGTAATTTTTTTAAAGACTGCCTGTGCTCAGTTAACCACTTTTGGGTCTCTTAGGAGTTCTCTATGTCTATCTTTCATACGAAACAAAGGAATCTGCTTCGATCAACCTGGTCTCATGGAAGGTGTACTAAAAAATTAGGAAACTAAAAAAAAAGAAATAAAATAGAATGGTCTATTTTTTTCTAGACAAACTGAGAAAAAAATGTAGATCTCTCTTACTCGGTAGAACAATATTAATTGGCCCAGGGAACTGAAGAATAGAAAGAGGAAAAAACCTTACTGATCTAAAAATACTGTTGTTTTATTCCTAGGTTCAGACATTGTTCAGTGGTTAACGAAGAACTTATCCATAGAAGACCCAGGTAATTTTACTTTTTTTTTTTTTCCATGTCTAAAAATTCTAGTTTGTCTTTTTAAATGATTAGACCTGACTTTGTCTGCTGTTACAGTGGGGATGGCTGGGCAGCATTTGACCAGTATAATTTTAATAGCAAAACGGGCAGCATCAAACCTGAGAACCCTTTGCTAAGAATCTGAGGATTTTTCTTATCCATTTTATTGGAGCAGATACCAGGAAACAAGATGATGGCCAAGAATGAAAATGATAGCTGCTTTCGTTAGCACGAAATGAGTTTAAAGTTCTATTCCGTGAGGAATTTGCTCAGTGTCACGCTAAATTGTTCATTCAACATGTCCTGTTTTCTTAATAGAGTTTTTCAATATATAAAATATAAATAGAATTAATAAAATAAGCGTTTGTACTGTTACTGAGAGCTGCATTTCTATTCTTAAGTTTGGACATTTTTATAGCATCTTAAATGGAAAGTGAACTGTAAATAAAATCAGTGCAGTGAGGAAGAACAGTTCATTGCTCAATCAGCTGGGTTGGAAAGTGGAAGTAAAGCTTTGGTTAAAGCTCTGGTTACAAGGTTACTTGTGTGGCCAGCAGCAAATGGAGTTTGGTGTGTACCTAATATTTATTTCCCTGGTTTACAGGGATCTTGTTACATGATCTGAAATTTTCCAGGAAGGAATGATTTCTAGTAGAAAATGCTGAATGCCAGAAAAAAAAAATGTTCTGTGGAAGTTCTTATTATGTTTTGGTTAGGGGAAAAATAATCTTCCTTTTTTAAAGCATGATCAAAAATACGTATTTTTCCTCTCCACTTCAGACTTTGGGGAATGGAATTTACGTTTTATTTTGTTGTTTGTTTTTATTTAAAAAAATTTGTGGGGGGTGGGGGTTCTGTCGTATTAGAAATGAAAGCATGATCATTGTGTATTTCCAGCAAAAAGTAAAATCACTGTGTTTAAAATTGTGACTTGAATAATGAGGAACTCTTGTAAATTAATAATTCAATATTTGGAAGTAGCCAGCTCACAAGATATGGATATGTTACATGAAACAGATCACTAACAGCTTCCAGTTTTATGTAACTTTACACAGAGTGTTGTATGTTTGCTTCCTGAAGGTAAAATGGAGGTTGCAGGAGTCCTCTGTGTGATATTATATTTCACAGTTGTCAGCTGCAAAGCACTCACTTACCTGTATTTATCAGAGTTTGAAAGATTGCAGTACCATACTTACTTGGTATGGAAGCTTAACCTTCATTTGTAAAACCAGAACTGCAATACTGTGGGATGTTTTCATTCAGATTATCTGGTTGTTGCAAAATTTGGAATAGAAGAAACCTTAAATGAAATGGAAAACATGGTTGCCTGTGTTGATATCCAGTTAAAATTAAGCAAACACACAAAATACTAATATATGTAGCCAGAACACCACTGTAATTTAATTTCAGATGGGTTTTATTATCTCAGATTGAATGGGTGGAAAAAATTATCCACAATGACAAAAACATCTCATGCATGTTAGTCCTAGTCCAAAATCAGCTATCTGGAGCCGGCTGGATGCAAATCTTCAGAAAGCCAGTCACCCTAAATGCTGCCTTTGGGGAGTGCTCAGAATTACCAGATAGCAGTAAACCTGACAGACGGTGGGCAAGAACTATTCATATGACAAAACCTCTGAAAATACTCTATTTTGTAAAATCTTTTAAGCATGTAACTTTTTGTTCCAGTTCTAGAAAAGACAATATAGAATTTCCTGTGGAGAAGCCCTAAAATTCTGTGAACTGTTGTCACTATAATTTGGATTTCCGGTATCTCCTCTCTACTTTTCACCAGTGTGTCAGGGTTTTACTATGGCTTTCTTTTAAAACTCCCCTGGTAGAGTCCTATTACAAAGCATCTGTGAAGCTATGCAGTTTTGTGATGCAGAAATAAATACTGCCCATGTTTGCACTGACAGTTACCCTATCTGTCTAATTCTCATATCAGCAACATACCTGTAAAAGCAACACAAAGTAGACCTTGGTTCACATATTTTAAGATTATGTTCTACTCCATCCTGTAAAAGTTAAGGACTATTTGCATTCCTCATCTACCATTGCTGTGAACTACTTGTGCAAGCAAGGCATGCAAATCGTGACAGGTAGATTCACAGAATCATAAAACAGCCCAGGTTAGAAAGAACCTCAAAAGGCCATCTGGTCCATCCTTTAATGGGAAAGAGAGCCTAGATGGGGTTAACTAGCACCCTGTCCAGTTGCATCTTGAAAACCTCCAGTGATGGGGACTCTAACACATCCCTGCGGAGGTTGTTCCAGTGATTGATTTTTCTCACTATAAAAAATTGCTTTCTTATACCAAGATGAAACCTCTCCCTGTGCAACTTGTACCCATTGTCCCTTGTCCTCTCCAATGTGTCTCCTTTGGAAAAGAGCCTTAGTCTTCTTTTGTAGCTGCCCTTTAACTACTGGAAAAATCTGTTGAGGAGCCCCCTGAGCTTTCTGTTCTTCAGGCTTAAAACATCTAACTGATTCAGTCAACTTGTTCTTTAGTAAAACAGAGAACAAGTAAGAAGCAAATGGCACTACCATACATTAAAACAAACAAACAAGTCACATTTTGTAGTGCAATTTTTTCCCTTTGTTTTGCATAGGGAATACAACTCCAATACCATTTAGGTGGGAATGAAGAAGGCTGCTTTATGGATAGTGGGATAAAAAAAGGCAGGAGAAGCTCAGGCAGCATTTGCTTTCACTGTATTAATAAGTATAAAGCTATTATCTGGAATCAGTAATTTCAAATAGAAAATAGTTACAAATATAAATTGCCAATCAAAAAAACCAAACAAACCAGACCACCACTACCCCTAAAAAGAAAAACCCCACAAAATAAAACCCAAAAAACAACAACCAAAAGAACCCATGTACATTTTTCATAAATGGAAAAATGATTTTCTGTGGAAGATTTGAAAGATTTTGGCTTGCTGCAGTAAATCTCCATCAAGAAAATAAAATGGAGATGATGGGTGGATTCGGCTAAATTGTACCAGATTTGAAGTTATTTCAGTGCAGAAGAGTAGAGCTTGTGCCCAGAATAGCTGTGTGCAATGTACAGTTACTGTTACATTGTTTGCTTTTCAATATGTACTTAAAAAATGTTCATGTTTCAGCCTACAACTCATCTGTAAAATTTTAAGGAACAGAAATTATCTCAGTTATTTTTAATGTGGAAGTTTAATTCAATCATAAAAATAAGCCTGATCTCACCCCAAAAAGAAGCAATTAACTGAGTTTACAAGAATTGTACGGGCTTGTGGTTTGGCACTCAGATATGTGTTTGTTGAATTGACCATTACAGGGTAAGTGCTGACTCTTCACTGATGGTGCCAATTACCCTTAATGCGGAAAATCTACTCTGTTTTTCTACACTGTGTTTTTCTTTTTTAAAGGGATAATCAGTACTGTGAGATGTATCAGACTGACCACACTAGAGATTCAAGTTCTTTTAATCCTTAGGGAAAAAAATAGAACAAAAAGGGTAAATAAGCTGATTTAGAAGTGTCAGCTGAAATTGCCAAGAGACTAACTCTGTACTTGGTTCTTGTGTTGATTTCTTTGATGCCCTTTGGGCAGACACTTAATTTCTCTATTCCCTAGCATTGCAACTTGCTAACAGTAAATCATGTTGTCTCTTTAAGGGGAAAAAACTGTCATTTTTCAAGTATTTGCATAATGAAATATGTGTTACTCACACACGCAAGTCATCCTTAAGTCAGCCTGTGAAGAATTTCTACCGAGGTGTCTTAGAGCTTGATAATATGTTTAGTCATCATCCCCTGTTTCCTTTACAATACCTTTAGTCCTCAGTGTTGCTTATTTAATTTACTCGTATCTACAAAGCCAATTGAATTTGGCTGAAGGCACTTCATTATTGGACGGTTACTGTATTCACAGTACTGCAACCAGCTCCAGAATGCACAGCCTTTGCATTCAGATTGCCTTGGTGCAGCTCATTTTGGCAGTCTGTTGAAGGAGTTTGCTACTGCTCTTGGACATCAACAATTACACTAATGTCAAATATATCAAATCAAACTTTGTAAGTTGTAGAACAATACTATACCTTGAAGTAGACACCCTCCTCTGATTTTTCAGGTTCAGTTTTTACCATTAGTACTCTTTCACTTAACTGATGCAGCTAATTTGTAACTAGATGACCACCAGCAGCCGTTTGAACTGTGATCACTGATCCAGTGCAATAAAAGGGAGGACTCAGGAGCACATCACCTGTATTTCTTCCACCTTTCTCTCCTTTGCTTTGTAGTAAAATCTCTCTCCAGCAGTTGCTGCATTAATAATGACCTTGAATAATACACAGTGCTTGCTCTAAAGAGTTAGAGGAAAAAATATTAGGGCTTTTACTTGAGTTTATGAAAGCGTACTTGAAAAACTGGTCAGCTCTAAGTTATTTCTGCCCTTTTCCCCATGCAGATGCAGTAAAGGTAGCAGCAAAAACCAGGAGCCAGACAAGATGTTCTAAATGATTGCCATTTGGGAGACAGCGCCAGACAGTTGCAAGTGAAGGGGAGGTTCTTCTAGAATTTGCTAACAGAGGAAAGAGCCTCTTATGAAAAGGAAGACAGAAGGGAATGGAAATGTCATGCTTATGTTTGCAGTCTTTGCATTAATCAGAATCTGTGGAAATAGAGCAAGAGTAGAATGCATCCCATTTATCAGCTCAACTAAAAGTAATTTACACTGCCTGCCCTTGTACCTTAACCCTCGTCCTGGGAATCTAGGACCACCAAGACATTCACTTTTTTCATTTGTTTAACAGAAACTCAGGCACATTTTGTTTGGCAAGACAAACCTCATGAACCTTCGTCAAGTGTAGTGTATAATAAAATAACTTTCTAACTTCTACTGGGTGAATTTGATCTGAGCTTGTCAGGTCCTGTAACATTTAAATGGAATAATGCCTAATTTCAGATGAACAGAAAGAAAGTAAAACTCAGATCCTGCTTGGGAATAGAAAATGTAAAAATTTACAGACACTGTTTTAGTAACAGTATTAATGTGATACTGAAGCAAAATTAAAATGTGTTGGTCAGTTTTCCTTTAGTTTTGTGTAGCATGGATGGCACTTACCTGTGTGTGGCAACTGATGGGCTTCTAGCCGCTGCAATGGTAAATGTTCATGTGCAGAGGTTATTGTTCTGTGCCCAAAGCCTTTGGACAGATTTTGGAACTGGTGAACAGAGGTGTATTGCCTATGATTAAATTGAGACAGGTAAATCAGACTTAATGGATTTCATGTTTTTCTGCAAAAATTTTTTCCAGTTTCTTGTAATTTGTAACCCTGTGTAGACTGCATGTGTTGAGAGTGTCTCCCAAGATCACAGAGAGCAGCAGGACCAGCCTGGAGTAAGCTTTCTCTCTACATATGTGCCAGTACTGTCAGAGAAGGCTGGTTCCCACATAGTCATTCTAGAAGGTGATTAACACGTTGGTGAGTTTGTTTTCTCACTTGCAGATAGATGTAGGCTATATCAGTGCTCATTTCCAATTCCTTTCATTTCTTCAGATATGTTTGGTAGTTTGGCAGCTGGTTAAAAATGAAAATTTTTTTACACTTGCAGGGAAGAAATGGAGTTTGTGACTGGTAGAGATGCAAGGAGCTCATCGTATCATTGACAAATCATTTCCTTTACTTTAGCAGATAGGTCAGACTATCACATTTCATCATACTATGCAAGTCTAAATAGAATTCCACCTCCCTGGTTGCCTTAAGGTGACATTATTTTACAGTATACTATATAAAAATTTTGGTTTTTCATCCTAGTAATTAATGTACACTGTTTGCAGATAGAAGGATATATAACAATACAACATTGTAAGCTCTGAAAATCCCTTTAGAAACCACAGAAGGCTGGAGGTTTTCTCATTAACTCCAAAAGACACAAGTTTTAACTAGATAACTTTTAAAAAAGGATTATGTGTAACATGGCCTTTACGCTATATCTCAAGGTAAAATCCAAAAGCTAGTTTATAAAAAGTGTCTGATACCCAGTTAGATTTCAAAAATTGGAACAAAGCAATAATCAGCATTTTCTTTAGAATTCAGTTGGCAGTATGGGCTTTATTTCACTAAGGTCTTTCAGAATCTTATTGAGTGAAGAGTAGGAAAGAAGTACTGAATAGAATACAAAATAATGATTAGAAAAATAAGTCTGAAGAAGCCTATTCATATAAAAAGTTAATGGTAAAACTATTACCAGATCCAGATGATAGAAGCTGAAAATCAGTAAGCATTAGCATTAAGTAATTTCATTGGAAAGAAGTTCAGATGCTCTGTTGCACCAGTTGAAGGAATTTATTTCAACCTTTCTGTCACAGAACAAATTAGGCTGTAAGAAATCTAAACCACCCAACTGAAATCTTTACCCATGAAGTTACCTCAAAGTACAGAGCTTCATCATAGAGCTATGTATAAGATGATCTATTTAAAACTAATACTGGCTTCTGCCAAATGTTTTATAAAGTCTGGAAAGCTTTATGATAAGTTTTTAGAATCAAGTCCCAAATTGGGCAATTTTTGTTCCTTAATTTTCATTGAAAATTCTCCACACTGTTCTTCTAAGGAGCTGGAGTTCCTAACTCCATCAATTAGCAATCAATCAGTAGCCATAAGCAAATGAGAACCAGAGGTATTCTATGTAGTAAACTAGAGCACCCAGCATCTTCCAGGTGTTGTACCAATCTCTTTTCCTTGATGCTATCACTCAGCATATGGAACCAATATCTTAGCATAAGGCAAATGTATGTAGAGCCAATATTAACTTCCTAGTGATGCACCAGATTGTCAAAATAACTGGCTTCAGATACCAAATACTGCTGATTAAAAAATATTATCCATTCCCTATCTTGTCTGCTTGCATTGTAACTCTGCACACTAGCAGCTGTCACTTACTGATTATTCAACATGCTCAGAGACTGTTATGTTGCTGTCTTTGTTAATAACAATAAAATATATATTTTTGACTCAGCTAAGGACAAAAGTCTGAATGAAGAATAATAGAAAAGGTGTGAGTCCTTTTAGGAAGAACTCTGATAGCTTTTAGAAATAAAGGTCACAAATTAATTGCTTAGATTAAATTATAATAACCTTTCTAATAAAAGATTTTATTCCATTTTTAATATAGTTACATTTTTGTGATTTTCTTACTGTTTGACAGCCTCCTTCTGAACCTTTGGGACAGTACCAAGTTTTGGAGGTTTAAGAGGAAGAACGTTTACTAATTCCCAATTCATACTGGCATAATTAATTAAAAGCAGCTAAATAATTGTCTAGAGACTTCATTAGCTTTCTTCTTCCTTGTTTCCTGGAGAACTGTGTTATATAGCAATGGAAAGTGCAAGTAGGTGGAAGTGAGATTTTAAATCTGGACAACTTAATCAATAAAAGTAGTTGAAATCCTATTTCATCTTGCCAACAGCTGCTGCACCTATTTGTAGTCAAGTAAACAAAAATGTGTTGGTATTTACATGTTGTATGTAGCATTTGATGACTGGAAGGTTAAAGTAAGGCCTTCTCTTGATTTTGTTACTAATTGTCCTTAAGAAGGTTTTCAGTTTTTCCATAGCAAGTGTAGAGAAATACTGCTGTCCACACAGGAGCATAGTGACAGTTAATTTAACTGCTGGTTCTCATTTTCTTATGTCTGCTGATTGGATCTAATTCACATGTTCTTCTCCATTTGTATGTTCTTCCTCTTAATATTTCTCCTTCTGATTTCAGTGGTTACATTCTATCACTTCATTGAATTACACAAAATTTCATGATTTTCACTGTTTGTGTGGTGGGGTGGGTGGTAAGAGCCATCTCTAGAAGGATTTTATTACCTGCAATACCATGCTTAGCTTTGGAACACTTGGATGCACAAAGTATAAAGTATCTAGTGACCACAGAAACTAATTTTTATAGGTGCTAAAAAATTACTGTCCTCAGTAAAGTTGAAGCTCAAGCTAATAATAATTAAAAAAACCTCCAAACCATACAAAGGCTCCATTCACCTCAGTTAGGCATGCAGAAATTATAACAAGTAATTTACAATTTATTTTGAAACTTTGTTTCTTAATTACTATCTACTTTAAGGTGCTATCTTATATATCTTATATAAACAGGAAAACTTCACATTTTAAGAGCTTTTAAGCTTGTTAGAAAGGTTACAAAGAATTATAAATGTGGAATATTCACATCTTGAAATTGTGAAATTATTTACATCCTCAAATATAACCACTAGCATGAAATAAAGCAAAATTATTATAAACAACTACTATATCATAAAGAGTGTGGGATAAATAAAGTTTAAATATTTTGGTTAAGGTCTTTCAGAGAAATAATAAATGCTTGTAGGGGTTTTTTTATAATGTAAGTGAAAATGTTTTTTCTTGAGGTAGCTACATATATTTGGCACCTGACTTGACATTTTCATGTATGCTGGTTTGAAGAAGTTAGCAATGGGGATTTACAGTTTCACAGCTAAACCCAGAATGGAGTTTTGGTAATAGTGACCACCATTATCATTGCATAATAGAATTAAATGTATGTACAACTATCTAGACAGTTTCAACTGAAAATTCCCAGGGGAATTCAGTAGTTCATGTTAATGAGCTTCTGCAAATGTATGCTCTGAATTGTCTGAAGCAGGCAAAATCTTGTGCATATAAGAAGTAGATCAGAAGTAATTCAACTATCCACAATAACTTTTACCATAGCGATGATGGCTGACTAAAAGTAAATTAAAAATTAAAGGATGTATTTAAGTTTCTGCATGGTACATTTATAAGGTATTCTTACATGCCAAAACTATTTACAGGAAGAGTAATTAACAAATATGTTGCAATTGCAAATTTTAATATTAAAAGAGACTATGCACACCAGGGGTGTCTAAGCATAATAGTGGTTAGGATTTGTTTTGTTTTGTTTTTGATTAGCAAGCCAGAAATCTGTACAGCAACAAAAAACATAGGTAGCAATGCAAATTAGTTTATATCCAATGCATACTCCAAAATACTAGAAATTAAGTGCATTTTGTACAGCAACATCAGTAGGAGCATAAGACAGATAGAGCTGCAGTCAGACCATCTGTATCATGAGCTGTTTCTGGCAGTGGTCAGTTAAAAATGCTCAGGAAGAGACTTGCACTATAGGAGAAAAGTGGTGTAGTGATCTGTTGCCTTGCCTGTTCAGCTCCTGACAGTCTGAACCTTAGGGAATCCCCTGACCTGCAGGTGTTTCCAGTTTCTTGATTGATAGTTCCTGAATGACCTTTCTTCCATTGCTTTTGCAACACCCCATGACAATATATAACACAGGTTGATCACATATTATGGATGTGCTTTTTTACTTTGAAGGGTCTGCCTGATAATCACATTGCTTGACTCTAGGTTCTTGGGTTCTGAAAAGCAAATTATTATTCCTTCTTCTTTCATTTCTCTTGGTTAGTCATTATTTTATAGACTGCTATAATGTCTGTCCTCCGTGGTCTGCTTTCTGATTTGTGATATTTCTTGTTATATGAAAGCCTTCATAGGTCTCTCGTAATCCTTATCCTCCTCTTTCCTGTGTTGTTGGTTCTGGGGGTTTTTGTTTTGTTTTTTAACATATAGTTTGAGATTAAATGACCAGAACTCTGCTTGGAATTTATGATGTGGGTGTGCTATGCTGTATAATACCAATGGCTTCTTGTTTCTTTCCAAATAACTATGTTCTGTTTGAGAATTGAGCAGACAGTTTCACAGAATCATATGGTGATTCTTGTTTTCCTTGAGCTGACTTGCAGCCATTTACTGGGCATGAGAACACAGGGAGGGAGAGTTCATATTTGAAATATTTAACATTTAGCAATTTAATTCCATCTGCTGTCGTATGGTCTAGAGCATCAGTACCCTGAAGTCCTTCTACATCTCCTTACAACTCACTTTTTACTTACCTCAGTAATGATATAGTTTCAGCAAATTTTGTTATATCATCGGTCACACCCTTCTGTAGATAATTTAGGATAGTACTGAACAGTTCAGGATCTGCTAAACACTGCTACGGTGGTTAACCCCCTTCAGTGTGATAACGGAGCTCCTGTGCCTTACCTTTATTCCTGTTTCTGCCTATTGCTTTTTCCATTACTTTCTATCCCAGATCTGCTTAATTACTTTAGAAAATATTTAGGGGGATCATGCCAAGAGCCTCCTGGAAATCCAAGGTAATATATTAAGTAGATTTTCATGACCTTATATGTTCCCTAAATCCACACAGGAATATGCAGAGTTGTGAGACATTGCGATCACCAACAAAGATAGTGCTGAGTCTTGGTTTTCTGTTGCATTTGTCTTTGTTTTCATTCATTCTACCCTTTATTATAGTTGCTATCATGTTGGCTGTATAGACGTCTGTTGTATTCAATTTTTTTCTCTAGATTTCCTCCAGATGTCTTTCTGAAACCCAAGGACACATTTTCCAACTTTTTTTCCTTTAGTACTGAAGGTGTTTTGAACGATAAATTCCACACCAGGGGTAACAGTTCAGCAATTTAATATTTGACTTGTCTTAAAACACAGAGTGACCATTATGTTTATCCAACTAGATACCCAGCTTTGGTTCATTTTATCAATTTATTTTAAAGCCTTTGATAGTTTTTGCTGCAGCTGCTGTCATCAGTGCTATCTCTTCCTTCAGATTCTTCAGATTAGATTCTGCCACTAGTGAAGAAATAGGTCATTCACTGAGACCTCTTCTCTTCTTGTGGAAGAAAAAAGAAAAAAAGCCCTTATGAAAAGGTTTTCATTGAGCTTTTTTTGCTAGTTACTATTTCTATATTTTTAATAGCAAAATTTATCTGGCTGAACTGACAGTTCTCTACAATTTTCTGTGTAAATCCTGTGCAGTGGGGAGAAATGAGCACTGGGGTGGGGGCCGGTTATGCCAATGAGAACATGTGATGGCATAAAATAGAGTTTTGCAACATCTGAAAAGTTTACTCTCTCATCCTTCATTTTGATGTGGACAGTAAAATTTATTTTACTTGCCGCTTAAATAATTATAGGTAATGAAGAGAAGTTTCTAAAAGTTTGTAATAACTGCCTTGATTTTTGTATATATGCATCCCAGATAACTGTATCTGATCACGTGGAGAATCACATTCCTATGTTATTGTCTGGAAAGCTACCTCCACGCTCTTTGTTCTTACCTTGCCTGAGCTTTGATGATATTTTTCCCTGATGTGGGTCTCAATGACACCAATTTATTTATAAAGCTTTTCTCTCCTGCTGGACTTTAAAAGCACAGCATTCTTCCCATTGAAAGAAATACATTATTTTCAGCATTTTATACTCAGTTTGCTGGAGGTATAGAAATTTTTATGAAGAGGATTGTATTCTTCTTTACTGTGTTGAATGCAGTGGAAAAGGCAGTTATTTTTCTAGGTGCTGCTGCTGCATGTTCTTTGTATTATCTGAACTGCCTGGTCACAACTGGGTGTTCTGTGATTATGATACCAATGCATGACAATGATACAAAATTGATGGTTGACGTAATAGCAACCGATAACAAAACAGACTTGGAGACTACAAAAGTGTCATGATTCATCTTAACCAGCAGTAACTGTAGCAAGAGTTTAGTGCCACCTATTGCTTACCCTCACCCAACTCCGCATTAGCTGACATTAACTGACATCCCTCTCATTCAAGATTATTATCTTTGGTAGTTCTTTCAGGAACAAATATTTTGTGCACTGAAAAATCTTGTGCCTGCTTTTTCTATTTGCTGGCCACAAATCCAAGTGGTGCATCAACAACATCTGTTATTGACATGCCCTGGATCTGCCAAGGCTTAACCATGTGCCTCCTCCCATGGTTTGAACCCCCACCCTAGATATATACATAGCTGTGGCAGTGCCTATTGATCATATGCTTGGAGTGTGCTGTTGTAACCACTCCTGTGCCTGTGATATCCAACCACAGCTGACTGATAGGGGAGCTGTACCTCGCCATGGGGGGGATGAAGAAAGGGAGAAGCAGTGACCCTGTACTGTGGCCGGGAAAGCATGATGTTATACAGGGCACCAAGTCTGAGGGGAAACATGATGTAAAATGCATTTCCTGGCTGACGCTCACTTGCACAAATTCTTGGCTGTCATGTGTGTCCTGGGTTCAGCTACAGCAGTCATTTTTTCTCCTTCTTAGTAGCTGGTGCAGTGCTGTGGTTTTGACTTTCAGCCTGGGAACAACGCTGATAACACCGATGTTTTTAGTTGTTGCTCAGTAATGTTTACTCTGACCAAGGACTTTCTCAGTCTCATGCTCTGCCAGGGAGGAGGGGAAGCCGGGAGGAAGCAGAGACGGGACACCTGACCCAAACTGGCCAAAGGGGTATTCCATACCACAGCACGTCATGCCCAGTATATAAACTGGGGAGAGTTACCCAGAAGGCCCAGATCACTGCTCGGGTCGGGCTGGGTATCGGTCGGTGGGTGGTGAGCGGTTGTGTCCTTTTCCCTTGTTATTCCTCTTATCATTATTATTATTGGTAGCAGTAGTGGATTGTATTATTCCTTAGTTACCGGGGAGCTGTTATCTCAACTCGTGGGAGTTACATTCCTCCGATTCTCCTCCCCATCCCTCCGGGAGCGGGGGGAGGAAGGAAGAGGGGGGGGAGTGAGCGAGCGGCTACGTGGTTCCAAGTTGTCGGCTGGGCTTGAACCACAACAATGTGCCATGGAGAATGTATCATGTAGTTCCCCACTGAATGTCTGCAGCCAAACAATTTGATCACATATCTGCAGACCCAGCCTGCTGGAGAATAAAGTAGGAAGATCTGGTGTACTAGCAGCAACTGGCAAGAAGTATACAAGAAAGTCCAAAGTAATAGCACAGTAATTCTGCTACTGTGTAGTGTATGTCCACTATTTTGGGTCTTTTATGGATTCTTGAAATTGTGGAACAAGATTTCGTCTGGGAGAATTTAAATGTGGTATTTGCAGTAATGGAGTTTTTCTGTAATTTCTTTTTTTTTTTTTAGGAATTTTCCTCAAAAGGGTACACATAGGACTTTATACACTAGCACAGAGTTTCATACTAGAGGGGGGGAATGAGTGAAGTGTTAGGAAATATCATGAAGACAAGTTCAGACTGTCATTAGGGAAAACAAGCCACACAGTTTTTGATTTTCTGTAGTTTGCCCTGAAGAAACATGGGAATCAAAGCTCAAACGAAAAAGTTACAGGAAACCCATACTTCAAAGAAGTCTGGATTTCATCCTTCTATCATTTCAATTGAAAGGTACAACAGATGTCAGTAATAAAATAGCAAAATATCTGTGATTTCTGCAAAGTTGAAATAGAAAAATTCAAAAGTAACAATTGTGATATTAGAAGAAATGTTTTATAAACGTTGGCTTGGGTTGGTGGGTACAGAGCTAAATTACACCACTGCAGGGTCTCATTGCTGGTGTGATGTTGGTAGGTACTTTAAAAAATTGAGGAGAAAGATGACAGGGAAACTAAAGGCAATTTTAAACACATTCAGGCAACTTTTCGTCAGCATGTGCTGAATGAACTGGTTTCCTAGTGATCAGATTGTGCTGTTTTCTGGCTTCCCTGGTAAAGTCTACCTGATGCTTGCAGATTCAGTGGATTTCTTCCACCCTGTGTAGCTGCATGTTTCCAACATACCAAACAAACACACCAAGCAAATATTTCAGGTGAGGGGTTTCTGTCAAAACAAAATCTATGGTGCTCACCTCAAGTGATCTCAGGGGTCTGCCTTTTCAAGGTACAATTTTATTAAGAGAATGAAAACTGAGCTTTAGTAGGAGGTAGCAAGAGTTAGTGTGTGAATCAGCTGAAATCCAGTGGGAAACAATAACATAAAAAATTTATCAGAGAACACTTTAAATGTTTTCAAGCGGAGGGTTTGTATATTGCTAGCAGTGAAATTCAACTTCTGTTTCAAAGACTAACTTTTTTTCTCCCATTTGATAACCATTTTCTTTCTTTTTTTTTTTTTTTCCTTTCTTTTATTTCTTCTCCTGTGAGTGAAAAAGGTCTTCTGTTTTGTTGATTTTTGGTTGTTTTTCTTCCAAGAAACTGTAGGTCAGCTTCCTCTTTCACAGTAATATGACTTCTGTTGATCTTGTGTGGATCTTTTCAGGGTTAAGTCAGACATTTAGGTGAGTCCCAATTCACCCACATCCTGTGAGTACATAAGACAAGACTGGCGATGTGTCTCTGGTTTGCTGGAAGTTCTTGTGAACAAAGAAGTCAATGTTTCAGGTATACATCATTGTCTCGAGACTTGGGATATCTGTATAAGTGACACCCTGTGTTACAGATCAGCTCAGACTGTGGACTGTAAGGGTAGATGTTACTATTCCTTGGACAGATGAGGATTCATGACACATCTCTGATAGGTTTTCCCTGTTACCTGCTGAGTGATGTGGCCTGTTGGTAGCATCAGCAGCCACTGTCTAGCACACAGCACAAGCAAAATCCTACCTATTTAAGTAAGCTGCTGAGGTGACAAATAGTGTGGTTTGTGATGTGTACCTTGGAATCAAGCATGAATCTAATTTTAACTGTGTTTGGGTAAATAGTGCCTCTTCCTTCAGTGACTCTTTTGCCCTCCCTGAAATGCCTCTGAGTGCTGCTTCCTTTGCAAATTCAATCCTTCAGACAGGACAGATGAGAGAGGCTTACAGTGATGTGGGTGTTCAAAAAATTTTCTAGCTGTTTTATTTTCCCCTCTTTAAATGCCACAGTCAGGCCCAGAGAATAGTGTCTCCTACGCTTTATGTGAGCATGAGAAGCAGGTTGTATTTTATTACTTTAAGTCAAAGTTAATCCATTGCAGCTTGTGTTCACACTGGCAATGAAATGACAGCAGGAGTGAGGTGAGAGTAAGTGATAATGTCTTGGCATTTGACACTTAAAATGAATGTGTGCTTGTGAAGTTCTGACTCATTAATTCTTTTTCCAGCAGCCATGTGGCTTAGCAATGCACTTCAGTACTGTGATGGATTTTAGATTAGACAAATAATACAGAATGACAAACACTTTATTGTTTGATAGAAAGGGAGGTTTTCATTTGTTCGACATTTTTGTATCAAGAAGTATATGAAAAACTTGCAAGTTTGGGTTTTTCACTGTCACTTCTATAGCAATCTCAAGGACACAAAATGCTGCAAGCCACATTCCTTTTAGGAAATCTTTCTCCAGGACTTTGCTGCACAAAAGAACATTAAACATGCTCTGAAAAATGCTGTTTTAAGGTGGAGCAGAATTGGGAAACACCCACTTTTGTGGAAAGCCACTTCAGATGTTGTGAGACTGTAACTATGATGGTAGGATACTATAAAGTGTTTTATGGACTTCAGAGTAAATATAAATATAGAGACCACATCACCCAAAGCCTTGAAATGCATAAGGAAAAGTAGAATCCACACTAATCACTGAAAACATGTCCTTTAAGGCAAACAGAAACATGTTTATTCTGAAGAAAAACAAGGAACATCCATCCTTTCTAATTCCCTCCTGTGGATGTTATTACTAGAAACAACTTACTCCGCTGATATTACCATACTTTGCAATTTAAGATGAATGAACTATCATCAATCCATACAATAGTTATTACAGTAAGGAGAAAATGCACTATGTTTAAAAAGAAAATAATATGAAATCTCAACAACCAGGGTATGTTCATCAGGTTTGCATTGTCCCAAAGCATTGAAAATGTATGTATAAAAAAGTATACTGGGAGTGACTGGCATTTAATCCATCAAGATCACTCTCCTTGAAATGGCACAGCAGATGTCTGGGCAATATTACTTCTCACAAAAATGATTGCTAATCAATCTATGTACATGTGTTGTTTGCTTCACCCACTCAGCTAAATAAAGTTCAACAGCAGAGTGAACCCCATCGAATTTCAAGCTTTTTCTGAGCTTATGTCTGAGCAATAGCGCACACATTAAAAAACTACACTCACAGCAACATTTTGAGTTTATATAAAAATATTTCTTATCCTGTTGAAATGCAACAGGCTTATAGATAAATTTCTATCTTTCACCTGAGGTGTCTCTTTGCCATTAGCTGTTATAACTTGCAACATTGTCCTTTTCTAGCTATGAAAAATTGAAACAGTGGTTTGGGTAAATTAGTTTCTTGAACATCACGTTCCAATTTCCAGCAGTATCACTGCTAGAAAAAAAGAGCAGTCAAGAACAGAGGAAGCTGAATTCTTCTAGTCTAATCTGTTCTACCAGTTACACCTCCATGAGCTTTGTCTCCCTCAAAATTTTTGTGTGATGTCTCTGGCTGCAGTTTATATTCATCACGTAGCAGTTGACTGCGATTTGAATTATGCCTTCTTGGTGAGGTTATCTGGGTGTAACGGAGACTGTTGCATATTCTTACACACAGTGGCTGATGTTTGGGTAATAATAGCTATGTAGATACTGCTTTTCTGTGTGCATCTGTGTACACTTGCAATCTAAAATAACAATATTTTCTTGCTTTTAGTCTACGTTTCTCCAATTTTTTGAACTTGTATTCTGATGTCCTGGTTTCTGATGGGATACAGTTGATTTTCTTCCTAGTAGCTGGTGCAGTGCTGTGTTGTGGCTTTAGTCAGAGAACAATGCTGATAACACACCAATGGCTTAATTGTTGCTGAGTAGTGCTTACTGTAAGTCAAGGACTTTTTAGTCCCTCATGCTCTGCCAGTGAGGAAGGGAAAAAGAAGCTGGGAGGCAGCAGAGACAGGACAGCTGACCTGAATTGGCTAAAAGGATATTCCATACCATGGAATGTCATGCTCAGTATATACACTTTTTGGGGACAGGCTGGGTCAGTGGGTGGTGAGCATCATTTGTCTTTCTTGGGTTTTATTCATTTCTCACCTTTATCTTTTATTATTGTTATCTTTGATTTTTAATTCTTATTTTACTTTATTTCAATTGTTAAACTGTTCTTAACTCACGTGTTTTTATTTTTTCCCAATTCTTAGTTGCCAGCTGTGCTTAAACCATGACATTTAACTACATATAAACATTACTTTTTCTACCTGAGAACCTTTATAAATCTTAAAAGCACTTTGTCAGGCTGCTTTTTTCCTCTTAACTGATGCGTTACATAGAAGTTTTTGATGTTCATAATCTCCATCTGCCATTCTTCTAGATGAAACATGCTTCTTTACATGAAAATCCCCTAACTGCACACGCAGGAATAGCTGGCAGATGCAGAGGCTCTCTGAATTGAACTTCTAGGCATTTAGACATGTATGACTTGTCTGGTGCTGGCTACATTTTCCTTTTCAGGCTTATGGCTTTGTTTCCTAAATCCTTCTGTTCTGCTTCATTGGCTTCTTACAGTATTTATTTTTCAGTCTGATTTTAGCAAATTGCGATGTATATCAAAGTGTTGCCCTTTCTGTGTCTGTAAGACACAGGACAACTTCTTGCCTGGAGATTAGAAATCTCCTGAGAGCTGAGTTTTCTTTCCCTGCAGAATCCAACTGCTGCTGCACAGACAGTAGCAGCATTAGTGCCCTACCAGTCTGCTGTGAGGCAGGGTTACAATTTTGTGGGCATTATTCAAGTTACAATTTTGTGGACATTGTTCACCTGTTTGAGCTGTATTTGATTTATAGATTAATGACAATGCTTTGGTTATGCAGTTGCTCCATTGTCAGGTGATACCAATGGAGAAAATATTAGACTTCCAAATGAATGTCTTTATTTTTATACCATAAGAATATGAATATAATAAAGCAGATACTGCTCACATTCCCAAGTGTGAGCAACAGGGGATCTTAGGTTGATATTAAAAAGGTATATCTGTGCATTTATATTTATGCAATGCTGGAATACGTTGCTGGATTGATAGCCATAAAAAATGAAAAGTAATTGTCTATTAACTAATGAAAAAAAAGAAGATGTGACAAGTTTATATGTCCTATTAGCTCTTGATGGCTAAAAGGACAGAGATACCTCATCATTGAGTTAATGTAGATTTATCCCAGCTGAATGAAATTGTCAGAAGTGAAAGTTAAATGCACATAACTCCATACATAACTGAAGAAGAGATATAAGCTTTTAATTGGGAATGATTCAGATCTTGAATAACTTTAATTGGCTTCTGGAGACGACCAGGTCAGTCTTTCAATTTTTTGTATAGAGAACTAGTAGTGACTGTATACATGCATATATGACTCAGTGGTCAGTGAGAGAAATATGAGCTCTTGCTTTTACTGTAACCAACCTTGCCAGGATTATAGGCTGCTCTGGCAGGAGCTTTCGAATAATTTCTTCTTCAGTTGTTGCCATACTTTTTTTCTGCTTCCTGTTCCACCTCTGCTTAACCCACCTAGATTTGTAATATAATTCAGGTTAAGAGGGACCTCCAGAGGACTTAAGAAAACTGGAGAGGGGCTTTTTACAAGGGCATATAGTGATAGGACAAGGGAAAATGGTTTAAAAGTGACAGAAATTTATATTAGATGTATAGAAAAAGTTCTGTACTGTGCAAATGCTGAGGCATTGGAACAGGCTTCCCAGAGAAGTTGTGGATGCCCCATCCCTGGCAGTGTTCAAGGCCAGGTTGGACAGAGCTTTGAGCAACTTGGGCTAGTGAAAGGTGTCCCTGACTGTGGCTTGGTGGCTGGAACTACATGAGCTTTAATGTCCCTTCCAATCTATCCATTCTATGATTCTGTGAATCCAGTCCAATGCCTTGCTCAAAGCACGGTCAACTGTAAGGTTACATGAGTTTATCCATTCAGGTCTTGAAACCCTCCAAAGGATGCAGATTGCACAGCTTCTCTTGGAAGCCTCTTCTGCTGCTTGGCAGAAGTCAGAACTGCCCTGATTTAGTTTATTACCATTGGGTTTTTTTATGTGTGGGGTTGGTTTCTTTCCTCTCAATTGCCATGCAACTCTGTAAGGACATAAAGATCTTGGCTCCCTCATTCCCTCATTTAGTAATCTCCTTTTAGGCAATAAAAGGGTGCTGCTATGCACCCCCAAAACCTTCTTTTCCTGTCAGAGGAAGCCCAGCTTCCCCAGCCTCTCTGTTACATTTTCCAGCCCCAGCCATCTTGGTGAACCTCCACTGGACTCACTCAAATATGTTGATGTCTTTCTTATGTTGGAACTGACACATTATTTCCATATTAGTCCAGTTTTTTGGATTGCTGGGTAAAAGGGAATAAATTGAGCTCCTTGTGCTCTTGAAAAACATGAAAATTCAGAATCAAGGAAGAACATGAAACAAATCTGGAGCCTATTTAATTTCTGCTAAATATGAAGAGAAGGCGCTCTCATTTCCATCAGAGCTCCCTGGCAAGTCCTGTCACCCTTATTTAAGAAATCCTTTCTCTAAAAAATGACAGCACGTTTTTCCCCTTTATTTATCTCTCATTTCACAAAGATACATAATACCTGCAAAAAAAAAAAGTTTTTGGAATTGGCAATCAGCAGTATGTTTCAGTGTGAAGAAAAAGAAAAGCTTAATAAAATTAAAAGGTAGACAAAGCAAACAAAAATGAAAAGAACCCCACCAACTGACTCACTACAGAAAGTTTGCTCAAAATTTCTGATACAAGGAATAATTTAGAATTTAGAGGCTTGAAATACATGAATAACAACAATACAGACTTACATTAATTAGGATAAAGTTCAGATAGGGATTTGTAGACATCTCAAGCACAAGGAACAAAGCAACACCTTCCTCTGTCAGGGAGATTACTTACAGGCTTGTGACTGGTGGAAGGCTTGTTAACAGGATTGTGGCATTTTATAGCAGGCCAGAGAGCTACTGCTGGAGAAGATGGGTTGGATTTTCTTAGGTAATGGTTCTGCTGGACGGACAGGAGCCAGCTTGCTAAACACAGAGATCATGAGGATCACTAGGTATAAAATAAACTTTGGAAGGCTTGTGTGCCCTCAGTTAAGTACTGCCCAGATCCCCTTTCTCATTCCTTTCACATGTTGCTGGCTTTGGGTTAGCTTAAAGAACGTCCCACTCTACCTCCTTTGTCTCCTATACCAGTGGATGTCTCAGGGGAGCAAAAGGGTGAAAGAGGGAATTTTCTGAGATGCTGATGAAATATGGATAAATAAATAAGACTGTGTTTCCTTCTCATATTCAAAATGATAGTGGGTGAAGCATAAGCAAATTTCTCTTTCTGTGTCTGTTAGCAAGAACACACATCTCAGGACTCATTTCTCTCTGCATGATGGTGCTGCGATTGCTGGTCAGATGCTACGGTGATGTTTTAAAGAGGCAGGACAAGACAGATCTGTGTTACAGCATCTATGTTTGCCATTGCTGAAAGCCAAATTACAGGCAATAAGAACAAATGAGCGCTTTCTAGAGGGTGAATGAGTCTGTGAATGTCATGGTTGTGTAATATATTTTCCATAGTGCGCGCATTCATCCTTACTGATTCTGCATACTTTCTGGATTCATGGTGAATTCACATTTAGATCGAAGATCCCTAATTTTTCAGCAGATCTTCCTGTTTCTGTCGTTCTCCTCTTAGTCTTGTTCCTCACCTTTCCCACCTTCCCCTTACTCCATATATGTCTAATGTTGTCTTTCTATTGATCTTTGTTTTTCTCACTGCTGATGTTGTCCTGCAGCAAAGTTGTCCTCACTAGCACCAGCTTCTGTAACTGGTGGCTTTGAAACTCAGAATATTTCAGAAACCCTTGTGCTTCTTTCCAGGGCTCATCTTTTAAAATTAGGAAGTGCCAGTGGATGTGGACTAATAGCAGGTTATGCTAGGAAATTTTTAATGTTACAGCAGAAATTGCTGTGCAGCTATTTCAGGGTTATGTACTTGAGTTGTTACATGGTTGGTAAAGAAATATGATAAAGAGATAGTAGGACTTAAATAGTGCAACAAGAGCATGACTGGAATGCTGTCTCTTCTCGCAACATTGTATTTTTGTCAGCTAAATAATGACAATACTGAGTAAGAGGCTTTGGGGACTGATACTGTAAAGAAGATGGAACCAGGCTCTTTTCAGTGTTGCCCAGGGACAGGACCAGAGTCAGTAGGCACAAGCTGAAACACTGTAGGTTCCCTCTGAATATCAGGAAACACTTTTTTACTGAGAGGGTGACCAAGCTCTGGCACAGGTTGCTCAGAGAAAAGAAATTAAAAAGATGTCTAGACATGTTCCTGGTTAAGTGGCTCCAGGTGTCCCTGCTTTAGCATGGGGATTGGATCAGATGACCTCCAACCTCAGCCATTCTGTGGTCTTTTGTTATTTTCCCAGTAATGAGAAACTTTTACGGAAATCTCTATCCTTTACTGCAGTTCTGGTAAAGCTAATGAGGAAGATATCATGTAATTGCGATCAACTATTTTAACATTATGTAATCTGAAACTGTTAAGAGATAGAAAAGCAGGCTGCACCATCAGGGCGAAAACGAAAGCTGTTTTCAGCTGCAAAACAGATGAATGAACATTGCTGTTGCTACCTGCTAATGTTGATGTAAGTAGTGAATCTGCAGCTACACATGGGACATCTAATAGCCATTTGTGAAGGAGAGTAAATGGTGTTTTTTAATTACATCATTATATTACATAGAAAAGGACAGAGCTTTCATGATGTCGGGACCCTGACTGAGAGTCAGGTGGTTATCTGGAGGTGATAAGGTGAATCTGAACAAGAAAACTAAACTGATTGAAAGAAGGTTGGTTTTTTTTGTTGTTTTTGTTTTGTGGGGTTTTTTGGGTTTTTGGTTTTTTTTTTTTAATTTATCTTTCTTTTGTTCTTCAAACAGTGGAAGCTCTACATTTGGGAACACTGATGGCAGCACATGGTTATTTCTTTCCAATCTCAGACCATGTTCTAACGCTAAAGGATGATGGCACCTTTTATCGATTCCAGGTAAGTGTTTTCAATACATTCTTAATTTGTGCAAATGAAGGCTCATATTAAAGGTTTTACGCAAAGGTTTGTTACAAGTTTTAACCATACTTTGTCTCTTATGTAACCTAGTAAATAATGGCAATTCAAACAAAGTAGTATTGAAGTACTGTATATTCTCCAGACAATTGCAGACAGATTTCTACATTGATCTCTCAGTCCCATTGCATACAAAAAAACATGCAGATGCTTCAGAACAAGTTGGAAAGATGTGTATGTATGTCTATACCTACATGTATTACTCAGGTACCTACATAGTTGTATTTCATCGTACTAGATTTCAAACTAAGGGCTTGAGGAGCAGGAGTGTTGCTTTTCTAGTAACAAATATTAGGCTAGAAATTTGCAGAGAAATACCACTTTTGCCTTGAAGCAAATATGCTTGCACAGTATCTGATTATGTATTCAGCAGAAGGAATTAACTTTGCTTGCCATATATCACCACTGGCAGTGGTGGCTGCATTTTGTATTGCTCTTCCTATTAGCTGGTCTTCCTGGTATGTAGCACCAACAGCTGCTCCAAGATCCTCCTTAGAAATTTGTTGCTTTGAAATGAGATTATGATTATCACTATGAAACTGATGATATGAATGCCATAGTAATCCTGCCCTGTTAGTTCTGTGTTAAATACTAACAGAAAAATATCTGGTAGAACGAAGTCCATTGTCTTCAAGATATTGAAGTCTAAGCTTTGTCTTAAATATTGTTCAAGTAAGAAGCTATCAAGAATAAAAGTAGCTGAGATTGTGGTCTTTAAAATGCAGAAGAAAACTGATATATTAGAGACTAATCATAGTCTCAACCATTGTATTACATTAGTTGCTGTACAATACTTTCATCAGTATTTTGGCTTGAGTTCTATAGACCCACATAAGAAAGTCCATAATATTTGGTCTAAAACAAAATCTTAGAGTGAATATAATTAATTATGTGCAGCACAGTCTGTCAAGAAAGACAATGATAATTGCATATGTGCATACAATATTATCGTACTTCCATATGTAGATTCTGTGGGTCAGACAATACAAAAACCCTGTCCTTCAGCAATACCGTAAGTTACGTGTGTATAAGGGTAACACAAAGAGCAGTCACTCCAAGCCTTGTCCCCCAGATTCACACTTATCTTTGATCCTGGAGAGAGGATTTGAAGGAAAATATTTCTTTTTCATGATGCTTGAATTCCCTCAATGTTCAGTATAAAGAAGAGAGGGATGGCACATAGGTGAAGGGATTTACTGCTGAGGGAAAGGCACTGATGTAATGAGTTAAGTGAAAAGTGTAAAGAGTTCATAGAGTGGTTGAAGCTCCAGTTCTTGGTTTGTCTCTCTTAAGTAGTGGCCACATGGAGAAAATATCTGAGGACTTCATTTTGTAGAGAATGGGACTTATTTATAGGAGTGCTGGTCATTGAATTCTGAACAGCTTCTGTCCTGCTTCTGTCTCATCTCAGACGTGTGAAATGAGCACCTCTGCTAGCATGACAATTTGACTGAAGGAAAGTATAGATTAGAATTAGCTGCACTTTGAACAACTATGAGTACTGCAGCTACCCTGCTGTGGGCTTTCCTCAGAGACATCTACAGCCTACATGTTTAGACATGAAGCTTCAGTGAGGGTTAGTTATTAGAATGATATCAGTTGATTTACATAAGTTAAGGATTTGGCACCTATTTGACATGTGCATAAGAAATAAGGCAATTTCCTCAAGCGTTACTCAGTATATATCTGCAGTATTTTGGTTGTTAGCTGCTTTGTGGTACCTTTTGCACTGCTATTCCTATGCTACAATTTTAGCTGTTAATGTATAGCATGAGAAAAAATTCATGGTGGTGTCATACTGTTAACTGGCGTTGTAACAGCAAAAGTTATAACTCCACATTCCCCACCAAAATAAGACTAATATAAAATCTGTTACTGAAGCTGTTAAATTGGAACATGAAGACAACATACTCAATGAGGAGGAAAGTTTGACTGCAAGTGCGTGAATTTTGAACTAGAATAGTTGTTCGGGTGCTTTGGAAGTAGGACCCCCTGAGTATTGGACAGGATTCACAAATTTCTGGATATTTTAATAAAAAGAGAAAATCATGCACCTGCCAGCACTGAAAAGTTCAGAAGCCATCCCTGCAGAGAAATCACTCTCTGTGATACAAAGATCTGACCTACAAAAAACGGGCTAACTACAATAATGTTCTCCATGAACTTCATTTTTTGTTTTCCAAAGAGTGACACATTCCCTCATGACAGTAGAATTAATTCCAGTTTGTTTTAAACAACCTTCTGTTGTATAGAAATAGCTAAAAGCAATGGAGATTGTGCTTCATTTATGCAAACGCCCTTTCACAGGAAAAATTATACTTTTTCAGTTATTCCTCTTGCCATCAGGAGGGCTGTAAAGTTATAGTTATATTGGCTTTTTTTAAATAATGTCTCCTTAAAAATGGTAACAAAAAATTATTCCAGCTCATTCCTTGACCTAATCGGGTGTAATTAGGTTAATTTCTGTGATAACAATTTAATTCAAAGGGGATGGATCTAAATATTAATTGTCTTACAGAGGAAATTTCTTGTTAGTCTCAACAAGGCAAATCCAAAAATTCAGGGACAGTGATACTTTCTGAACTATCTTGAACAGCTGCATTGTGTTTTCCTGGTAATTTAAGCCTGGGACCAAAGAAGGAGCTGAATACCTGCTAACCACCCTCCTCTACCTGAAAGCAAATAGGTATGAGAGGCCCAGATAAAAAAGCAAGTTGCACTTTAGAAAATAGATCTTCCTGGGGCCAGGGATTACTCAATGAGACCTTTCATCTGAGTCCACATTAGTGATAATATGCCAATCCTGGTAAGGAATGCCTGACTGGCCCTCTTAGCTGGTAAACTCCTACAATAGTCTCCCAAGGAAAGATATGTTGATTTTTATTACAAGTTGCACGTGCATTGTAAGTGTCTCAATGTTCATAGTGAAAAAATAATGTTTCCTAATATCTTTTGTCTTTAAGCAAGCTCCTACGATTCTTGAGGCTAATGATAATCACACTCCTATTTTTCTATGAGATTAATTTGGGATTTATTGTAAATTAATTTTCAGAGATGAAGTTTAGGTTCTGAAGTTGTTCTGCAACTTTGAAGATGGAAGGTATCAACACCTGAGAAAAAATGTGAAAATGGGAGCATTTTCTAGTGAAAGCATGCTGCAAAACAGCAGCAAAACTCAGGGATCTTGACAAGATGAAGATTTCACCTGTGAGGTCTTCTGTTCTATCACTGGGAACACTTTCTTGACACATTTAACTTCTCCAGCCATGTTTACCTGTGTCTAAATTGGGGATAAAAATATATAGCAATCACTGTAAGGATCTTTGCTGCAAAAGAGTGTAGAGCATGAAGTGTTGCGGATCCTTGTGTCTCAGGTGGAGTTACATTGCTTCCCACATCTCTCTGAGTCAGCTTTGCTTGGCTGGGTACCACTTGGCTCAGTCTTGGGCCAGGCTCCTGCCATTCTGAATTCTCGGGCTGTGGCTGAACATCACAGCTCTCCAGCCACTCTCCACAGCCTTGCTGGATAATCTGCTGTGCATTGAGGGAAGAAATTTACTGGGAGCCAGGGTTTAGAAATAATAGAGAAGTGGGGATCTTCTGCAGCATTTGGCATATTTTCTTTGACAGTTGCAGGTGCAAGGACTAATTCATTGTCTCTTCAGCTCAGGCTCAGCATAAACAGGATCTGTTTAGGTTTCAAAGAGGGAAAAATAATTTCAAATCCATGTGTCTTTCTGACTACCATAACCATGTCCTTTTTTCTTTTTAAACTCCTTACTCAGGCATGCTTTCTTCCTCACTGCTTTCTGTGCTCATCACCTTTCCAGGTTAGAAAAGTGTCACACAGCCAAAATCTTTATTGTTTCAAAATTCCTCATCTTCTTTTTTTTTAATAATTCCAAGATAACTGTGGAGCAGCACTTGCTGTCATCCTTTCTGCATAGGCTTGACAGTGCTAGACCAGTGATCTTACCCTTTTCTTTTACCAGGAAATCATCTGAGTCAACTGCAGTGAATGTAAAACTGAATGCCCATGAATTTTTCCGTCCATCATGCAAGGCATTTGAGATTGTGTGCAACTATTTTTTTAGCAAAGACTTGGTTTCTGCTGTTTATAAAGACTCCCTGGTGCCTGTGAAAAGAATAGCAGTAATATGCAAAGGAAAGCTTATGAGTGATTTGAATATTCCTCCTTCGTCCCAGTAGTTAGACTTTTAAAGATTTCATGGATTGGAGCAGCTTCAGAAACAACAATTCTTTTCTTATTACTATCAACAAGGGGTAGCTGAAAGATGCTTAATGGTTTTCCTCCTCAGTTTAATATAGTTTAATGCATTGAAATTAAACATGTTTTATAAAAGCTGATGGGTAACACTGATTTTATAAGTGGCTCTTTCATTAGCTCAGACATTATTATTGATTAATTTTTATGGTAGGGCCAAAGCAGATCTATTTGTTTTATCACAGGATTACCCACAATTCATAGCAGCTGCTGCTGCCAATTTGTTTAGTGCAGAATATGTGCTATATTACAGGATTTTGTTTCATATGACTTTATTAATAGGAGGATTATGGATTTCTGTGGTTAGGTTTACCAAATTGTATTAGTCTATAATATGAGAGAGCCAGTTTGTGTTTGTGTGCAAAACCATTTTTCTCCTCAATAGCATAAAGATCCTTGTAACAGCCTGTTTTGTTCTGAATGCTTAAATGGCTCTATGGTCGCAAGTACAGTGCTAGGTAAGCATTATTTCTCCAGCTGCTGACTAGTACTTAATTCAAATTACAGATACAATTAAACAAAGTGCCTTCAAAGTGTACTGATAAAAACTGGCAGCATTATTTCTGTCTGGGCTGATAAACAGTACTTGACTTTGCCCAAACCATTCTACCACCCACCTTCCTGCCGGCTATAAGTGGGATGTCATGGCTAAATGACAAATGTTCCCTGTTTAATACTTGTTCATGACAAACTGCTTCATATTTCCTTCTGAGGAAAAGTAAGATTACTAAGTACAAGAATTCCTTCAGGTTTTCTACATTTCAAAAAAAAAAAAAAAAAAACCCTTGATATTTCATAATCTTCTCTTTGAAAATGATAGTGTTGAGGTACAACATGTTATACCACATCCATAACTCTCCTGGGGAGAATCTTCACTTAATATGATTTCTACATCATGAAACAAAGCACACAGATTTTATAGTATTTGTGCTATAGGAATATGGGATATTGCAAGGGATGTTAGAATTCTTCTACAGTGTACTTGGGATATGTGAAGTTGTAACAAATATTTAAGCCAAACTGTTTTTGCATAGTCCAGCTACAGAGAAGGTAATTTAAGTGGGCAGAGCCTCCTTGCATCGCTGTGAAAGCTTTTAATAGATCAGATAAGAGCAGGCAGCTTTCTCTTTTGCACAAACCTGTTCTCATTCCTGACCTCATTCTGTGCTAACAGGGATCTTCTTATTGGACTCTTTTAACTTCCGAATGTTTCCCTGTTGAATGAGGCAAATCTTCCCGCAGTCTTCATCAATAACCTCTCTAGCAAGTTCTTCTAAGGGATTATTAAATATCTGGACTGTGAAATTGTGTGGAGACTTTTAAAGCAGAAGTGGAAAGATGTAAACTCATCACATACTTAGTCACGTGTTATGTGATAGAACTATTTGAGGGACAAAGTAAAGACTCCATTTGTAGGAAAATCAGGGTTTGGGAGTCAAAGGTTCCAGGGGTTTATGTCTGAGACCTTCTGCAAGCTCAGTGTTAACTTGCTTGATTGCAGAGGCTGGGACAGAAAATGTCTGCACAGGTAAGAGCCCGTGAGGCATTGAGGCTGAGGAGGGTTGCAGCTGGGAGCAGTGGGGATGCACTCAGAATAAACCCCTGAAGAATGAAGACAGACAAGGGGCTGCCTGGAGCACTCGAGGGCTGCCTGAATGGGGGGCCTTGATACACCTTTCCCCCAAGATTTAACATATCATTCTAATAATGGAATTGTACTATCATGGGAGCCTTGTGATGAGGTTTCTCCCTGCGTCTGTTTTCCACCATGAGTAACATTACTTCATATTTACTTTTGTTGCTGTAAGTTTTTACAGGGTTTTACGATTTATCCAGTGTGCATGAGACATGATGAGGTAGATTAAGACCAGAACTTTGACTGTTAATACCAAACAATTAAAGAAGAAAATGTGGCACACACCTTTGGGAAGCCATCAGTCATTTTAGCTACACACAAGTTTATTGTTGATTTATTTTTTCATACAATCACAGCATTGCGAAAATATTTTAATCAGAAACTGATTTTTAATCATGTTCCATTTTCAGTGCCTAGGTTTTTTTAAAGATTTTTCTTGATTTTTTTTTTTTAAACTCACTTTCTGTTTAAGTCTTTATCCTATCCCTTACCACTATTTTTTTTATGCCTTGTTTTAGAATTGTCCTTGTCTCTACACCCACCAATGCCATTTCGTGCTTTGAAAATGAATAATAGTTATCTACTCTTAGAATTCAACTTTATCAGCAGCTGTAGCTGCTTTTGAGTACATATCTTACAGTGATAACATAATTATAGAATCATAGAATGGTTTGGGTTGGAAAGGACCTTAAGATCATCTAGTTCCAACCCCCCTGCCATGCATAGTATGCCTCACACTAGCCCATGTTGCCCAAGGCCCTGTCCAACATAGCCTTGAATACTGCCAGGGATGAAACATTTACCACTTCTTTAGGCAACCTGTTCCAGTGCCTCACCACCCTCACTGTAAAGATCTTCTTCCTTATATCTAACCTGAACTTCCCCTGTTTAAGTTTAAATCCATTACCCCTTGTCCTATCACTACAGTCCCTGATGCTTTATTTACTGTTTCTTTACTTACTGGTTCTTACTGGTCAGAAAGTACTGTAGGACTTTGCCTTATCTACTGTTTATTTCTTATCTGGTAGGAGCTTCACACCGTCAGTGACCTAATATGATTTTGAAAAATCAAAATTTTAGTAACCTTTAGCTTTTAAGGATTCAGAAATAGATAGTTTACTACAATTGTTCAATCTAGAAATCTAGAAAGATTAGAATACAGAAAATTTCATCTATTTCCCTTTTCTGGAAACAGTAGACCTTCCCTTGCTGTAGTCTTCCGAAGCCTTACGAGATTTTATTTTTTTTTAATGACTGCCCGTATTTCAAAGGTTACTGGAATGAATATTTTCACATGTGTAGCTTGCCTTTCAGGTAACTTGCACCCCTTTAAACATCATGCAGGTAATCCAGTACTTCTGATAACTCTTGGCAGTTAGATACTAGATACTATAGAGAGTTAGAGGAGAAAGAGAAGTACCAGAGCAAAGTTTTGTCATAATTTTTACACATATATAACTTACACGCATATACCTTACAATGCTGAGGGACCAGAAGTCATTCCTTAGTTTGGTGAGGCTTTTTAGTGTTCTACAAACAAACACAGTTTACCCATGTGAAAGCACAGTAATTTCTTAAGCATTCTGTGCTGAATTTCAGCAGGCCTCTGACCTGAATTGTGTGACCTCATATAAATATTTCTCTTCCTGTTTTTTGTCCTGTACTTTGCCCTGTAGTCTTATCTTCATATCCAAATTAATTTTGGGCATGTTTGCAGAGCTGATTGCAGGCAGGCTTGAACTTCGTTCCCACTGGGAGCCATCTGGCTGGTGGCCAGCTCCAGCCACATGCAGTGCTTCAGCTGATGAGCTGTATTTCTCAGCAGGTCCCATTAAATGCATCCAAGCACCATTCAGGCAGGGTCACAGCTTGTAGTTCAGACGCAGCTTGTGCCTGCCCAGTTCAGAGTATCAGCAATGAGAACTCAACCCTGCGTGTCATTCCCTGGGCAGAAGGACCTTTATCTGAGCACAGCCTCACTCCTTCTGGAGACGCAAACAAGGAAGGCATCTAATAATCTTCTGTACTTATCTGTACCAACTGTCATTTGAACCCCTTTCTGATATCGTAATGTTTGCATTTTGCTGGGGTTTCTTTTTGACTTCACTTATAATACATTGAAGCCTTTTGACACAACTTATCATCTGCTTTGCTGATTAAAACTTGTGTTCTGTTTTAACTTTTCTGCTTTCATGTCCCTGGTGCAGGAAGGCTTAGACTCATGCTTAGTAGCATGCGCATTAATTTGTGCTTTTGCCATGATCTTTTTTCCATGTTTAGTTGGTTGGAGATTACCAGTAGGAGATTACACTGGCCTGTCGCTACACTTCATCTCTAAAGGTACTTCAGCATTTAGTATGGTCTCTTTCAATAGCTGCCATCTCCTATGTCTTTGTTTCTTGGTGTACTTTCCTGAGAGACCTTGTCTGCCTTTTCTCTGAGCCTGCTGGCACTTATGCTGCTGTGCTCATTTTAGCAGAATACCGGTCTCATCCTGCAGCTGCTTTCACTCCAAGTACTACACAGCTGCAAAGTCTTGCTTATGTATTCTCTAAAGGAACAAAATCTGTTTTACCTGTTCCCTCAAATATATTGTTCAGCTTCAGAAAGGAAAAAGTGTCCTTGGTGCATTTTCACAGTTCTCAGCATTGATCCGAACTGAGTCCCTCTGTTAGAAGCAGTTCTTGCCACTGGAACAGACCTTTTCATCCTTTGGTAAAGCCTTGGCCACCTTTGCCTCCTAGTGAGCTAAAGTGACATTTCACAACATTAAAGATCCTGCCCCCTTTCCCATATTCTGTTTAGTGCTCACGCTCTCTTTGCCATTGATGTGTAAGTCCCAATAAAAAGTTTAATGTGTTATTTTAACTAAATACTGAAAACAGTAATATCAGATTTATCCATGATTGATATATCTTTGAGTGCCTCTCGGAACTATTTCTTGCAGTATTCTTGCTGGCTGGGAATAACTTTTCATGTATGTATGAAACAACAGTCCTATTTTTGCATCACAAACATATAGTTGTGAATATATAGTGTTTCCTCATAGTCTCTGTGAAATGAATGCCCAAAGCAGTTGTGGAATTTGCTCAGAATCAGAAGACAGAATTTATTTTTTAATCTTTGCTGGGATGGGAGTGTATGTAAATTGTCAAGTGAAATCCTAAGTATGTATGAGGAGGTCGAATATGGACTTTGCAGCAAGTATACCCACAATTGAAAGAATATCCATCTCTCTACTTCTGAAAGGGTTCTTCCCCTGTAACTTTCTCCAGACATCCTCCACTATAACTGCTACTTTCCCCTAAATAAAATCTGATCCCCACCCACTTTCAGCTCAGGAGCTGCCTGAGCAGATATGGTTTCTATGTGTTTAGTAACCCTCACTGCATCTTTAGGGGTTTCTCCTTTTTACTTGTGCTTATTCTGGTCACTTTGATTTCAGTGGCACTGCAAAGGAATAGTTGATAGGAGAGTCATTCATTGCTACTTCAGAGCACAAATTAATTTATAAGAAACACATATCAGAGGTCTTTCGCAACACATTTAACCTGAGTAGGCGTGAATGTATCATTCCTTTGCGCCTGTTGCTTTCCAGATTGACATTAAAACTGTTTGAGGGAAGTGGACAGCAAGAGAGGTTTCCATTTTTGCAGCTGGGAGATCTTGGAGAAAAAATAGTAAGAAACAGAGTGAAGCAGAAATTTTTCCTAAGGGAAGCACCTGTGTTTTGAAATACCACTTAGACCGGTCCACGTATTTGATGAGATTGATTCAATTGCTCAAATAAGATATAATTATCTGTCTATGTTTGTATATAAATATATATGAATGTGTTATGTATGAAATACTATAATCCTTTACATTTTATCAAAAACTTGCCATTTTAGAAATTAAGTTATTTGTATGAAAAATGTCTATATGGTCTTATATTCATTTGGTAGAAGCTAATTATTTTAACAACACATTTAGTACAGTTTTAATAAGCATAATATTCAACTAGTTATTGATAACTTTATTGGTTTTCCATTTTTAAAAAATCACATTTTATATCATGTTTGGTAAAAAATTAAAAGAAAAAATACTTCAACAAATGCAAAGAACTTTGACAACTCTGTGAAAACAGGTTGTGCATAGTGGCCTTTTTTTAAACAAATAGAAACAAATAGCTCCTAGGAAAGAGTATTGACCATTAATATATACTAATGAAAATATTCTCCAAAATCAAGAACTGAATGTACCTCAAAGTATCTTTTGTCTTTTCACCTTCTAAGACTGATTCTTCAGGACATGTGAGAGGTGTGTTGCTAGAGAAGATGAAAAAGACAAGCTCGCTACCTAAACTTGTGGGGTTTGTTCCCTTAAATTTAAGAATATGAAGAACGCTTAGTTCTTATTTTTCAATGTTATTCTGACACTAGTGCAATAAACAAGCATACAAAAGTAATTTTCTGTTTTGATGCCAGTTTCAAAATTGTCAAGCTAATGATATAATAGATCTACCAGAAATGTAAATTGACTCTGAAAACCAGTATCAATCCAAGGACTGTATAATACTTGCACTGTCTAACTTGAGTTCCCTACTTTTTTGTTTTGTCTATAGACACCCTATTTTTGGCCATCAAATTGTTGGGAGCCGGAAAACACAGACTATGGTCAGTGTAGAAACCTTTCCTATTTCTTTCGGGAATTATGTATTATATGAATGAAGACATAATTGCAGTCTGTCTTGTTTAACCATCCCACTGTTAAAAACATAATTATATGTCATTTAATTCCTGTATAAGAATTGCTGATATTGAAATGAATGTGTTACTACATTTTTCAAAGTTTATTTAAAGTTTATTGGAAGTCAAACTTGGAGTTGATCTGAGGGTAAAAACGAAAAAAGCCTCAAAAGTCTTCAAAACCTAACTTGCCACTGACATCTGTTTGCTTTGGGAAGTGTAATTATTTACAGTAACTAAGTCTCAGTAAAGCACAGGACACTTTACTGATGGTTGTGCAATAGGTATTTTCAGACCCAAAGATGTACCTAGTTCATATCTCTCATATCTGATATAAGCTATATGGAAAATGATTTATTATGAAAACTAGTATGGTTCTAATATGAACGATATTAGAAAATACCTTGTTTATTTGCCTGTTTCTTGGGGTTTTAATCATAAATTACACATTGAAATTACTGATGTGTGCTTAGGAAAATCGGGACATAAGAGGCAGTAAAGTTTTACAAAAAACCTCACAACAAAATTAGGTGCCTCTGCATACCAAATAGTGGCCTAATTTTAAAAGAAGATGGCTTATCTGTGAGCAGTCTCCTGTTCATTCTAATCCAGACTGTAAGTACTCAGCTCATCTGTAGACCAGGTCACTTATTTAGATAACTAGGTATGCACATGATGGTTTACCTGTTTAAAAACTCAAAATTTGAAAGTCTCTATTTAAAGCTTTTTGGAAATTTAGGTATGTGTTCACTTGTAATATGGATTCAGTTGCAGCCCTTGGGAGCTGAAGACCACCAGGATGGTTCTAATAGATACTTCCTTCCTTCCTGCAGCAGACAGAGTTTAATTTCAAATACATTGCCAAATAAAACAATTTCAAGCCAAGACTCTCAGTAGAGCTGAGTGCATTCAATGTAGAGTTGAAAACAGTGACAGTTTCCTCATCTTATAGAAGGAGAAAAATGTTCATCTTTCTTTATTACACTGAGATTTGAAGATGTACAGCAAAATGTTATTGAAAGCTACAGAGGAAAAGTAATCCATACCACATCTGACTGATTAGCCACTCCGTATGAGGAAATTAGTCTCTGAAGGAGAAATGCTTGATTTACCGCTTATTACAGTGTTTTTCCTTTTCTTGAAACTGTTACTTGCTTTTCTCAGAGGGGCACTCCAGTATACTCTCCTGATATGTTAAAGATCAGAAAGTAATTTACTATGGTTTTAAGAGATGTTGAGTTGATTAACTGTAATATGTGTTACATTACCAGGGGGATTTTAAGAAATAACTATATGCTTAACAGGTCTGAATTTGAGATCAGGCTGAGAAAGTTTCAATTAATATCCTTTAAACTAAACTAGGAGAGACTAACTTTCTAGTCATAGCTGATTGGATTAGCCAATGAATTACACACCTTAGTAAATAGAAATCTTATACAATCTGTCCAGTTTTTGCATGCCAGAAATGCAGAATTAAACTTAGGATCAGTTTTTTCATCATGCAGCAAGGTGCCTTTCTTGGCAGTAAACATACTAGGTTTAGAGCTTTTGAAATGTAAAGATAAGTGGAAAATATGTTGCATTTGGTGAATTTAAGCTTTTCTGTTGCAGAGGCTTGAAGGAAGGGAAAGCCCTAACCCTGCCACCTCATTACTCCTTCTGAGTCAGGAGCCAAAGGTAGCAAACCTGTAAGAAACCCACCTGCAGTTCTGCCATGCAACAGGGTCAAAGCACTAGATTTACCTAAAGTGGCTGTGTGTCATTTGAATTGACTAATGCCAGAGCATTCACAGGAAAATAAGTTTTTAAGACAACTTCTCAATAGTTTTCTTACTAGGATAGCATCTTTCCAGTCCCAGAAATTAGCATTTGCACTGTGGCCTGAGGATTTTTTTCTGATACCTTTCCATGAGTTTAAAGAGAGGACAGATAAGGGGAGAACTGAATACAGCTATTTGCACAAAGGATCACATAACTGGTGTAAACAGTGTTGATCAGAGGATTACAGATGAATTAAACAGATAATATTCAAGAATCCAATCTAAAGTAGAATTGAAACAATTTGAGGATGTTACGTTTCATGTCAAATACACTCCAAAGAGGTTCTGCAGATTTCACAGTAATTGTTACTTCCTAGAAAATGTAATAAATAGAATTTGTGTTCTTACAGATATGCAAATAAATTTCATACTTGGCATGTATTATGGTGTTCTGCGGTGCTTCCGTTTTCATGGCCTTGTCCTGAACAAGCTTGAAACTGCACCTCCTAAAAGTAGTGGTTGTGGAAGGCATTAGGAGTCTCTCAAGGCTAGCAAGAAGTAGGCTTTCTCTGTAATCTTCCTTTATCAAAGTTATTAACAAAGCAAACCACTTTCTTTGGCATTGACCTGATTTTACAAGTCTTTACAAATACACTGCAATTTCATTTTAATTTAAAAATTGCTCCCAACCATTTACCATTACTCAGCCATAGCTGGGCTACTATCCAGAATGTAGCATACTGCCGGGAAAATAATTAATCTTAAACTAGAACTTAAATGAGATTGAGGTATTGCATATGTTAGTTTATTACCAGAGCTAACTCAGAAAGAAATAATCTTTACATCTTTGTATATATGTTAGTATCTTCTCTAAACTATAATTTCTTGTTCCACATGAGATTGTAATGTCAAATATTTTCATAAAAAGATATTTCTCTGTAGAAAATGTGAACAAAAAAGAAAACGGAGTCTTTCAGAATGTCAAGAAACTGCATATCCATTCTCATAAGAAAGCTATGTCTTGGTGGCAAAAAGAGGGCTTGAATTAATTTATTGTATGTCAAAGTGGAATCCTGTAACCTTTGGGTTTGATTATAACCATCAAAATATTGGCCATCTGATCATTCTGAGATTACTAAGAAGCTGTTCATTTTCAGAAAGTGCTGAAAATATCCCTCCCTTTTTCTTGAAAATAGTACTATGAGACCTCAAGAGAGATGCCTCAAATTGCAAATAAGTTTTTAAAAGGTGGTTTCTTAGGTTCCATCTGTCAAAGATACCCTTTTTAATGCCAAATGTCTTGGAGTCCACCCATGCAGGACATGTTGTTCTCTATAGAATCCCATTGTTTTCAACAGGATTTTATTAATGAAAAGAAGTCTGCATATTTATAATAATTATTTATAATAATTGATAATAATAATGCTAGTGTAATTGAAATCACTTTGCATTTTCTCTGAGTTAAATCATGTTTCTGAATTACAGTTTGGTTTTGTGACAAACAGAATTTAATCTCAGTTCAGAAAACTGGCTCTGGAAATGAACACAGCTAGTGGCTGAGCATAACCTACCTCTTTTCTTATAGATGTACTTTTGTAACCAGCTTTTTTTTTTTTCTGGCAGATTAGAACCAGTTCATGTCATTAAGAATTAATTATATACGGAGACTTACTAAGTCCATTTCCTCTCAGAAAGGAGAAATATGAATCCAAACATCATATTATTCCATATGCATTTGGTCTCAGTTCTCATGGGACCTGTCAGGTTCTCTTGGAAGTTTAGTGGCTTACAGCAGTTGCAAATTTGAGAAATTCAATTTCTTACTGTTATCTTTTTTTTGAATGAGATAAGAAAGGTTAGGAAAAAAATTCAATTCACAATGAAATAGCAATTATTGTTGTGTTTGGAAAGTCCAAGCTTAAGCCTAAATATACGAATGTAGTTGTGGCAATGTTGGAGGCTTATAAGAATTTCAGACATATAAGATATGAAGAAGAATCACTAACTTCTACTTGTTTTCTGTAGTCCACTTATGTTGATGGTTAGTTTCGAAAGTGTCTGTAACAGAGACCTTTTCTTACAGTTAACCATGTGTTAAAAGAAATATGTTCAAAGGAGATACAGAATAAAATTTTGAAAGTGTCAGAGTCACTCATACTGTTAAGGAGGCTTGGACTAATGCTAGAAGGCAACAGTCAACTGCATCTATACAATTACAAGAGAATGCTGTTCAGCCTTGTAATTTTGTGTGCATTTCTCCCAAATGAATTAAAAATGAAGGATGATTGCAGGATCTTAGTAAGTTATGGAGAACACAGTAAATAACTGATAATGCAACACGAGTGCACATGTCCATGTGATCTGTAAAGGATGCTAAATGAGAATTCTGTGTAGTCAAAGCAGATTGTTACATTGTGCTGTTGTGAAGAAGGGCTATTTTCAGTAGCCTTCTGGGTAAAGTTATGTGCTGTAAAGACAGTCTTCTAGGAAATCAGAGCAACTACAAGGAAAAAAAAAAATTAATTGCTCCCATTAAAAGTGTAAGTTATCTGTCTGAATAAATGCTGCTTGTAAGTTTCTGTGACAGTTCTATATATATATATATATTCACGACTGTTATCCAGTCTTAGTTGCAGTAAAGAAAGCATCTACTTTTGCTATGAAAAAGTTGTTGCCTCATAGCTGTTCTTCAGCATTTTTATGAAAGCAAAAGTGTATCCTTTCATTATTTATTTATTTATAATCAGCTAATAAGTCAGTCTGTACAAAGCTTTCCTTCTTACTGCTCCTATATTCCTATTGTTTAAGAGTAAACTGACAGACTTCTGTGTTCAGCCTCTGCTGCTCTGTTCTGAACATGAGCCATCACACCTGGCCATCTGCCTCTCCTCTGCCAAACTTGCAGTCATGTTAAAGAGTGCATAGTGCACAAAAAGTAATTGCAGTTGTGTATCATGTTTTTCACATATTGAAAATTTTCATATTATTTTCTCTCTAGAGTTTGTTGCCTACTTATTTCACGTGGCTAGCTGCAATCTCTATGAAAATCTGATTAGTTCAGGAATTTTCTCTCTCATTTATCTTGCTGCACCCTCTCCCATAGAGTGAGTAACCGTACAGCTGATGCATTATATACTTTCTTTGCCCAAATGCTCAGGCAAGATTCCCTTGGCAACAGCTTATTAGTAAGCAATTTGTGTTTGAGAAATATTAAGCCCTATTGCTTACCTGAAATCTGCTGGAAAACTGCATGTGCTCATCTTCTCTGGAAATCAATCCATGAGCATGAGTCAGTAGCTTGAGGCAAAACTGGTGGCAGAGTAGAATTTTCCTTTATACAAATTGACAGATATTAATAAAAATATATTTGTTAAAATATATGCCACAAGAATGAGGAGAATTTTGCTAATATAGTGTAAATAGTTTCTGGAGAGTTCTGCAGTTCTGTAATCTTGAATCTTGATGCCTATTTTTTCAACAGCTAGTGTCAGCTGTGAATGTCAGCAGTGAATGACTCCTGCAAACAAATGTCTTAGGTCCTCAGTAGAGATCCCTCCTTTAAGGAGCTCTCTTAAAATGTCTCAAAATTTGCTGGATTTCTAGGTGTAGTAAGAAAGAGACTCTTTTACCAGATTCAAGTAATGTACTAATTTGTTGCTAAGACTGGGTTGTGACTCCTTAAGTGAGTGATTTTGGGAAACTACATATACAGAATCTACTGACTAAGATCTTGGTGGCAGGACTAAGTGAGGAGTACAGTCTGTCACAGAGAATATTTCCTAAGAAAATGTGGCTGGAGCCAGTGATTGCCATGCATAGAATTTAATCTGGGCAGAACCAAATCAAATGAACTTTAGGAAAGGGACTTCCATTAGCAGAAAGATCGAAGAGGTGACCTACAAGATTTTTTTCCACTCTGAATTCATATCACATTATATTTCTCTGCAGAGCTACATAATTCACTTATTAGGAGCTCTGTCATATAAATGGTGAAAAGAAAGTCTCACTTCAACAAGCACGTCCTGATTTTTTTTTCTGATCCTTGCTAATTCTGATATTGACAAACCACAGTAGCAAGGGCTCTGTAACCAGAAGACATTTCCTGAAAATGCGCTCCAGTCAGCTCACCACTTCAGTTTTGTACTTACCTAAATTTTCTTTCCATGAATGTGTAACTTATTTCCATAATATGTGATGCATGGAAAATGTGTTTGGCCAATGTGTTTGTATGCACACATATGACAAGGTAATTGACACAAGTACATATTTTCTGTAGCATTATTTTAAAATCATTACTTTAAAAACATTGATAATATGGTTTTAATATGTTTTTAATATGCATCTATAATCTAAAATAATACGGTTTTAATATGCATCTAGGTCCCCTATAAATAGGGATAAAAATTTTTATTGATCAATTCTGAGATTTATAAACGTAACTCGTAAATTTCAGAATTGCTTTCAAATTACCATGTTGAGTAAATAGGTTTGTCTGTTTCATTATCAATATGGAAATTAGACCTTTTAGGCCATGAAGGGAGCAGTGACAGCAAATGCTTTCTTCTGTAGTCCTGCGCTGTCTCGCCACTGATAGCCTGTTGTAGGCATTAAGTAACCACCTGCTTTGTCAAGTAATGGCCGCCTCCTGATGCCATCCCTGCAGGCAGTTTTTGCAGAAGAAAATACTTTGTCTTCTCATATCCTCAGCTTTGCCTCAGATTGCACGTGCCCTAAGTGGTTTCTATGCAAAATCAGTGTATTTGGGTTTGTTACACCTCCTCTTAGAAGCTTTTTAGCAAGTGCATTTGAGTCCCTCTTAAATCTGAGAGTCTGAAGAGGAGGTAGAAAACTTTTTTTTGGTGCCAGAGCAGGGTGTTAAAATCTTGAATGGAAATTGAAAACATAATGATAACATCGAGAAGTATGAAATAATTCAGTGGATGCAATTTTAAATTAGATTTGACAACAAGACATTATTTATCTGCTCCTAGAGTTTATGTAGCTTGGGTGACCTCTCTTCCATACCTCTTTCTGTCACCCTGCAGGACTCTCTGAGGCCAATGTCATCTGGGGACTTTTGAGTCTTGAAAATGCATTTTCCTTTTTCTAATTCTTGAGCTTTCCAGTAGTTTGAAATTTGGTTTCTTTCTTGCCCTTGGTTTATGTAAGAAAGTCCTCTACCCATCTAAATCAAATTGTATTCCTTAGAAGTTATAGAGATAATGTCATCAAGGAATAGAAAGTAGAGAAACGGAGGAGTGTTTCAGAAATTATGGTTTTGACCATTTGGCAATTTAGTGCACATCAGCTATCATGGTCTTCCTTCTAACTTAATGTTATTCTCATTTAATAGAGTGCAGTTCTTTTATAGGTACATGAGGCTGATGGTGACCCATTTGTCCACCTAGAAGTTATCTCTTTTTTAAGATTAAGTGAAACTCAATAGCTGTTGCAAAGAGCAGCACTTACTTTTTCTTTTTTTTAAATTGGGTAAAAGCAGAAGTGACCTAAAGATGGTATAAGAGCCCTAGGAATCCCAGCGTTTAAATTAGATAGTTGATTTCATTTATTCCATCCCACAGTCATGCTGTCCTGTAATTCTCCAACTGATGCAGGCACTTGCATATGAAGGGAGAACTTCTCTCTGCCCACTTTGAAACCCATAGACCTTGCAGTACTTTCTGTTTTCTTTGCTCTTTAAATACTGACTAGGCATGTACACACTGACTCTGAAAGCAGACTTTTACTCACAGAGAGTATAAATTTAATCTGGCCTTGGTGGGGATAACGAGTGTTCAGTGAAAGTTACGCCCACCATCTGGGGCTGAATCAAGCTGTAACACCACTGGCATTGGGATAGTTATGTAAGGAGTTTAAGTTTGTGTGCATAGTGATGGATGTGTAGGTGTTATTATCCATGGTCTTCAGAGGCCCAGTTGTACTTCCATTGAATTTAGCTGAGGCTTTTTCCCCGCTGTGATAAGAGAGAAGAGTTAGACCCTATTTGGCAACAAGTTTAAGTTGCCCCACTTTACCTTTTAGGTGAAAACTGGTTTACTTCTTTGTTTTCAGTTTGTCTGGATTTTTTGTGGGTTTGTTTTGTTGGGTTTTTTTCAGTAAGTGTGTTTAATACAATGCGTACTCAGTCCAGTTTCTTGATTCTAGAATGAAACCAATGATTATCACTATGGCCTTATTTAAAGAAAAAAAAAAAGATCTACAGATATGTCTTAGGAGATTTCAAGTACAAGTGAACAGTCAAGAATATGAAACAAAGGTAGCTAATCATGAAAATGGCTTATTTTGGGTGTAAGAGTTTAAAAACTTGGAAGAAGGAAAACCCAGACACCCTTTTCATGCAACTTCTGCTAGAACACTTTCCAATCTCACTTTAAGCTCTCAAATTCTCCACGTTTTGTGAATGCCTGAGTGAATTTTCAGGAGTGAATAGTCCATATTTACTGCACAGCTACGAAAGTGTGCTTTAGTACCATTTTGTGGTTCAAATGCCCATTTATAAACATCACTGACCATCTTTCATTGTGAAATGTTGTGTATTAATATTGCCTTTGAAATTACTGGCAAATCTGTTTTTTCATGATAATCAGTCACTTCCAAAGTACAAGGTATAGCATCTAACATATAATTCACTTTAGTGGAGGCAATTATGTTGATTGCAAAATCCATCAGAATACATTGGCTCTAAAAATAAGAGTGTATGTGGCAGTCCATATTTAGCAAATTGAGGTTATTAATCAGACCCTGTTCCTTGCATATCATTCAACCATATGTTTAGCATTTTTCAGCACCCTTGTCAAGGAGTGGCAAGAGCAGGCAGCTCTGCAAGGGAAGGTGAGCAAGAATGAAGGCTGCCAACAGTGCGGGCAGGAGCAATGTCCTCACCAACAAAGTCCCAAGTGTTCAGGAAAGTACAAAGTCAAACCAGGAAGCCAGGGCAGCATTGATAGGTTACAGGGCTGGTTAGAGAGGTGTCTACAATGTAACTCTAGCTGGGACCAGGGAAAGTAGCTGGGCTTAAGCACAGCTCCTGGGCTCAGGAGGCCCCAGTGGAGACCCTGGGTGGGTTGGTCAGGGCAACTACAGCTCCTTCATGTACTGAGGGCTCATTACTCTTCTTTGAGATGGAAACTCACTGACATCCTACCCAGATGCGCAAGGTCAGGCTACTGGACACACAGTTATTTCACATATGTTTTGATGTGGAAAATGAGTAGTACCTGTAAAAGATGGGAGTATCTGTTTTTCAGATCTTATTGCTTTAAGAGTCACAAGAATAAAACTTCATTTCTCTGTGCCTCCAAATGTTCTGGCTGAAAATGAGTTTCACATTCTTGCTTTCCCACATGCAAATGAATTTTGTTACAAGCAAGCCAAAGAATATGGTAACGAGAGTGTGAACTGGTGAACTCCAATTCCTGAGCTGCTGCCAGCAGCTCTTAAATAGATCTTCAAACATGCACTTCTATAATAAGGATGTAATAGTTAGCACATAGCAATGTCAGTAGATTGAGTCAAAGAGTAGGAATGACCTTCGGGACTATTTTCTTCTACACTAGTAGATATGATGTGTTTCCCAAATAACTAAATCTTGCATGGGTATATTCTGCCTTGTCCACACTGGCACATGGAAACATTTCTGACATAAAGAAACCAAGATACAGGTATTATAACCTTTAGTCTCCTGAAGGGGAGAGGATCTGGATATTTCAGAGAAAAAACAGTCTGAGGGATGAACGTGACTTTTTGAGTATTGGCTAAGATTTGCTCGTAATGAAGAACAAACATTCTTACGCAGACTATTTGCTATGGAATTGGAGCAAAAAGGGTCATTAGAAGAACCCTGCAGGGAAAATACTGCAGTAGAGTCACACAGTGAAGACAAGAGTTTTCTTAAACACAGTATTAGATTAATAGTGTTGCAGGCTAATTCCTCTCTCCTGCTCCTGGTGTCCCAGTGGGTTTTTTTGCCAGTGTTGAGAACTCTGTGATCTAAAGATGCTTTTTTGTTAAAACCTATCCTGACAGGTAGATTCTAAGAAAAAAAACAAACAAACAAACCAAAAAAAACATCCCAAACCAAAACCCTGCAGCAACAGTTTTTGTTGGAGGTAGCAGGAGATGCTAATCCTGCAATGGACTCAAAGAAGTGCTAAACTAACTAGTGGTGCCTATACAGGGACCATGAGAATGTGATTGACAAGGGTTTGATTAAGTGCAGAGAACAGGGAGTTTGTTTTGTTCCTTTTCAGATAGTATCAGACTGGTTGTACTAGACAAAATTTGACCCCTGCAATTCCCAGAACTGTCTACATATTTCTATTAAATATGTATTTTAGTGCTGATATTTTCAAGGGGTTTAGGGACTTTTTTCACTTGTTCAATGAAATAACCTGTTTTCAAGGAAAAGACAGGAAAATGCTTCACTGTGAAAGGAGCTAAATGACAAAGACTATCCCTCTCCTCAGTATTCTCTGAACACTGTACTGATTGTGGATGCAACCTGGGTACAAAGGGTTCAGAATTCATCCCATTATCTTTTGGTGACATTTCAGCATGTGTGCCAATGCATTAGCATAAGTGTATACTAATATTACAGTGCATGGACACGGAGGCTATAGAAACTGCTTGTCTGCTATATTTGGTGTGTGACATGGATTTGTATCTGTATTTGTAGATTTCGTAGACACAGAAATTCGTTTGGAAACAGAGGGGATATGGGAATGCAGAGAATAGAGAAAGACATTATGGCTTCTTATGGGAGTGAAAAGTGAAGAAGTATAAAAGATAATAGACCAGCTAACACACACAAAATGAGAGAGGAAAAAAAGATGTTTAAATAATTTCATTTTACAACACCTGTAACTGCAGCTGGAGTTATTAGAAGTGCTTGTCATCAGTTCCATTGAAATAGCATCCACTGGAGGGGGGTTGAATGTATTTGCAGGTGACTTGTTTCCACGGAGTTGTAAAATATAATGCTTTGACTGCCTTAAAAATCAAAGATAGATAGATAGATAGATAAGATGAGCACCTCCTTCTTCCTACTGATTGCAAGAGCTAGGTTCCTATGTGAAATTATTTCTCTTTGCTCCTGTATTGGACAAGCTGGCAGTCAGGAAACAGGAACATTCCTAGGCACAACCAGTAGATATGTGCTCTTTTTGCTGATAGTAGACACCACAGATAAGTTAAAGTTTTTTTACCTGGTCTGATCAAAAGATTCCTCCATCTGACACATGAGAATGTGCTCTGAAGTGGGTAAATATTGCACCAAAAGGAATTGCACTGCACTCATTGTCTTACTGGTGGGGGAAGCTGTACAGTATTCAAAGTTGATGTGAAGAATTTGTTGCTAAATGAAGTCTATTGGAAATGTATCTCATTCAAAGGTAATGGAGTACATAAAGAATTCACGATCAAGCAACATGATGTAAACCACTGTGCTGTTTATGTAGTCTCAAATTTCATTTTCATTCCTGAATACTTTCAGTATTTAGCTGTCAGTATTCCATTTTATTAGTTAAAATTCTGCTCTGTCTGAATGAGGTGGAGGCAGAACAGATCTGCTGAAGGATTTTGAATCTAGAAAATAAATGAAATAATATTTTTTCTCATTATATCTAATACATGATACACTTCCTCATTTTTTGGTCTCACATTATTTTCTGTTTTAAATATTGCTTATTGCAGACTAATCTGTGTGAGACTTGAGTTTTATCTGGAATGAATTTTTAGCTAAACAGGTTGAAATTTTGTGATTTCTAAATATGAAGTAAAAATAAATAAAACCATGTATAAACATTCTTAAAAAATATTTGACTGATATAGCAGCAGCTCCTTATAAAACTCTTACACATTATGAGTTATAAACACAGAGTTTAAAAAATGGTTTTGCCTTTCTTTTTTAATGTGCCTGTTCCCTAGCCATTAAACAACCTCATCCTAAGTATCTCATGCAGTTTGTATGTGATGTCTGTTGCATAAAGCAGATTCATTATTTATTCATTATTTAATCAATCTCTGTATCTGACCCATCAGTTTACTTACAATACTTTTTGGAATAGAGGGAGAAATCAAAACAGAAATAGTTAACAGTAAACTAGAGATGAAGCCTTTAGATTTCTGCTCTGCTGTGTTTATGAGGTAGTAGCAAATTCTGTGTTCTTTCATTCTGTTCCAGCTGTTTACCTCTGCAAGCGGACAATGCAAAACAAAGCAAGGCTAGAGCTAGCAGACTATGAAGCTGTAAGTACCTGGTGAAAAGTGAATTTCTTTGCTGGGCCTAATGAGCATGTGAAATAATGTTAAGAGCTATAGGTATTATGTGTGAAATTTATTTGGGGTTTTGCCACTTTTGCCAGCATGTGGGTCACAAATGATGTTTGAGGGACTCTAGTGAAGGCTAACTGGGCAAAAGTTGAGGTTTTGCTCATCTCTAATATTACTCTGCACAGTTCACCATGACAGAATCAGAAATAACTGTTCATGCACCCAGATACACCACAGGTGTTTGAAAGCAGTTGCACTCTACACTGTAAGGTCTGAATGAAGGATCTCTGGCAACATTTGCAAAAGCACTTGGTGGTTGTATGTATATGAATCTCATTCTTTAAAGTGATGCTGAGGCTTGAACCCTTATCCCATCAGTTAAATGAGAGGCAAAGAAGGTCAGACTAGAGACACTTCCCACTCCCTGAAACTTCCGCTGTGCCCCAGGCAGGTAAGATAATTTGGGCCAGGAAGAGCCTGAAAAAGTGGGAGTTTGATTAACAGATGAGGATGGCACTTGCTAAGGAGAGAGATGTCTTGCATTCCATCTCTATCCCCCCAAAAGTGCTTGAATTTTTCATGAAAATGTCAACATAAAATTCATGAACAGCCCTGGCTCTGTGCTGAAAGCTGTCCAGCTGTGCTGCTGTGACATGATAGCAGGATAGTCAGCCAGGCATCTCAACATGCTAAATACTCCAGCCGCAGCACCCTGCTGGCACACTTTATTGCTTCTTCTGGCACAAGCTTGCTTTTCAGTGTACTGCACTGCAGGGTATCCATAATTCTATATTTGCATGTCTTAGAAAATTCACCTCCGGTATACAATCCATGAGAGCCTTTACTGGTATTGACAAGATCTCCAGAAAAAGTCTTCTCTCTCTGTGGTCTTTATTGTCAGTAAATATGCCATAGGGATACATTTGCAATGTATAGAAATAGCAATGCTTTTTGTTAGGAAGTTTACAGGCTATTTTTCACTTAGTCTCAGTAAAAGCAGTGCACAAAGGTGACTGGGGTCTTCTTGGAGGAAGATAACCTCAGCCTTCTCCGTGCTAACAGACTGCATACTGCTACTATTTAAACTGGGGGGAGATTGAAGAAGCTTTGTTACAGACAGTGAGGCTGTTCCAGCATCACTGAAGGAAAGAATTTTGCTAAGATTTTACAAATCTTCTTCCTGTTCTCAATAGTAGGCTGCAGGATATATTCATTTCTTTACAGTAGTGAAAAACTATAGTCTGCGTTTTTAAAAAATGAGGATAGCCGTGGAGGTCTTGGAAGATTCCCATGCTACCAAAATATTGATAGCTTCTTATGTTTGTATTTGAAATAAATTGATAGGCAGCCAGTGTTGTTCAGTATAACCATTTGTGCAGATGAGTGATGGGAATTGTCCTGTGGATCATACAGTATGGAAAGTACTGCTGTTTTCTACTGCTGTTAATAGGTACTTTCAAAACAAGAATGTTTCTTTGTATTACTACAAAATTACTCCACCAGCACCCAGGAAATAAAAATGCTTCAGAAATCCTGTGTTATGCTGATGGTTTTATCCACCCTTGTCATCAGTTTCAAAACTGAAATAGTCGGGACATGAAAAAATAGATAGATCTAGTATTCCATCCTATTTGGTATCAAGCAAGGACTTTATATTGGATAAGTAAGGTCCATTTGCACTTACAGAGGTATCATGACTTAAATTACACCTTGGAGGGAATGAGAGGTAGAGGAAAAGATAAGCTAAAAGCTCTAAAATAGTAAATAACTTTCAACCTAACCCACTAAAATTGTGATGTATTTTCAGGAGAGTTTGGCCAGGCTACAGCGAGCATTTGCTCGGAAATGGGAGTTTATTTTTATGCAAGCTGAAGCACAAGCAAAGTAAGTTCCTTTGAAGACGAGGAATTTTGGGTTTGCATGCTTTTTGAGGGGGAAAGGAAGGGAAAAGCAATTGGGCACTTCATATGCTTAAAATTACTGTCATTAACACTATTTCTTTTAAATATTCCTGTAACATTGACAGAGTTGACAAGAAGAGAGACAAGATAGAGAGGAAGATCCTTGACAGCCAGGAGCGAGCATTCTGGGATGTGCACCGGCCGGTGGTGAGTGATGGAGAGGCTGCTCTGCCTGTGAGCAGGGCCACTGATAAATGTCAGCCTCTATGGAGCATTGGGGTAGCCTGGAAACAAGTTTTTACTGTAGGGCTGAGGGTTGGGGTCTGTCTTCCTTTTTGCAACATCTGGTGTTTTTACCATTCTGCTACTGAAGACTGCAGCTGTGTGTAGACTCCATTTGGAGTTTTCAGTGAATACGTTTTTTGTGTCTGATTTTTTAAATCAGAAGATACCTGTCTTTGATTATTGCCATCTCAAAGGTTTCCAAAGGTATGAGTCACACAACCAAAATTATCAGCATAGCTAAAAATACTTTTAAAAACATCTGTCTTTTGTTTTGCTTTGTTTTTTTAATCTGCTTTTTTGCTTGCCAAGCCTTTCAACTTCACTCTGGCCATATTTTCAATCGATTTTTGATGTACATAGAAGTTAGATAATGTTGGATTTGAGCTGTGGGAGTCATGCACTGTCTAAACAAGATTTGTTCAAGTTCCTTGTCAAAGTCCATCTGAAACAAAATAAAAAAAATATAAAAGGTCTTGCATAATCAACTTTGGGACCTAAAACTCTGAGAAAGAATGTCAAATGTCACAAAACTTCTACAAGAACTCGACAATCACACTTTTCTGCTTTACTACAGAATTATGGGTATTTCTCTTACCTAGAATTAAGTTTTCATTTTCTGTGTACAGAGCTTAGTATCATTAACAGTGAAACCATGTGTGGATTATATTGTCCACTGTGACATTGGGAAAAGACACTTAACTAAAACTGACTGTTCTGGGAAAGTAAAGTTAGGTGATGATACCTGTAGAAGAGGTGAATACAGTGACAAAGTTTTAAACAAAATGTAATAAGCTTGGACACAAACAGCTTGTATTTGTGACCATGAAAGTTAAAGAGCAGTAGAAGAAATGGATTTGTAGGCAGGATTTAGAATGTCAGGTAGATAAAGTCATTTGAAGTGAAAGATTAAAACCACCAGCATTAGATGCAAGAAGGCTGGGACATTGTTGTCTAGTCAGTGGCATAAAATAAGGAAGGAGGACACAAAACAATTTACCATCTGATGTTGATGGAAGCTACATATAGAATAAATACAGAAAGTTTCTTTGGACCCTGGAACTTTAAAGGCGCAGACAGCTTCTATATTCACTGCAGAAATGGATCTGAAGGGTTTGAATCTGGGAAGGAGATACTATTTCCACGTTTGGAACAGAAGATGAATTGCTGAAGTTTCAAGTTAAGATATAGGCAGACAATAACAAGAGAACATAATGGGAACAGGACAAGAGGCAATTGAATCTGATTAAGAGCTTTCGTTGAACTGTGGATAAATCTGCCTGAGCACATGTTTTAATCTGGCTGTAGGCATAGCTAGGAAATATCAGAGGCAAAAGACTGGCTTAGAGTAAGCAGTGTAGGCTCCTGACTTTAGGAAGATGTAAATAGAAGAATGGAGAGGTTCATACTTTGCCTAACCAGCTCCTCTCACTAGTTAGTGAAATACTTGTTTTGAGAACATTGTTATGAATTTACTGTCACAGTAAAAGCTAGAAGTTCTATTAAAACGAATAAGAGAGGAACAGGCTGAAAAGAAGATGGTGATGCTAGAACTAATTACAATTTCTAATTTTTTTTGAAGCCCCCCAAAACTCACAGATAGGTTGCTTTTGCGAGGAAGCTAACAATTTTGATAACTCACTGGTCAGTTTTCTTTCCAATATTTTTAATTGCAGTTTAACTATGTATTTAATTTTCTTTTGTTTGATGTCTATTTTAGTGTAATGTGAAGTATAATCTCAGTCATTTCTGTAATTTCCAGTTCCTGCTTTATGCAGAAAGATCTTAGCTTGCAGCTAGGAGCATTTATGGGTTCAAACTTAAACAGGGGAAGTTTAGATTAGATCTGAGGAAGAAGTTCTTTACAGCGAGGGTGGTGAGGCACTGGAATGGGTTGGCCAAGGAAGCTGTGAATGCTCCAACCCTGGCAGTGTTCAAGGCCAGGTTGGACAGAGCCTTGGGCGACATAGTTTAGTGTGTGGTGTCCCTGCTCATGGCAGGGGGGGTGGAACTAGATGATCTTAAGGTCCTTTCCAACCCTAACTATTCTATGATTCTATGATTCTAAAGTCCACACCATTATTTCTAAGGTATAGCCAGTACCTAACATAACTCAGATTATTCACATATATTCACATACATTCACATATATTCATGCATTTCCCTTTTTGATGGCAGAGTAAACATGTCTTGTAAGACTTCCTTTTCTTTCCACCTGCCTAGAAAGTGTATAATTTTCACAGTTTTGAAACTTTGTATCAATAACTGAGTATGGAAATGGGTGAAAATTGGTTAGGAGGATTAGCACATTAGTCAAAAAGCAGTAACAAATTGGGCTAAATTGGGAAAGTCATTTCCTTCCAGGCAAAAGAAATTAAGAAGCTGCTCTTGTTTGAAAAGAAATGTCATGCTTCTGATTAAAGTCTTCATAAAAGAACTCAGAGCTTTCCTGAATTATTATGTCTGTTTAAACCTCCTTAAAATCTTACACGTTTAAAAGGGACAAACAGGTACTAAACCAGTAAATCCCCTGAAACATTCTGAAATCCACATTAAATACAGTAGGAGCAGAGTAGCTGTGGCTTGCTGTAAAATTAGCTCTTAGATAATCAGCAAGGACAGCTGATATCTTGCTGCTGCAAACAATTCAGTTTTCTTTCTGAGTTACACATTAATGTAATTTGAATGAACTCCATAATAAAGGCCTGTTTGGTACTTGAGATTCAGATTAATTCAGAAGATAATGAGGGAAATATCCTTTTCTCCTGAAAGTCAGCTGTATACTTCCTAAGAAGCTGAAAAAACCTTTTTTATCCAATGCCTCTGACCTTTGTTATCATTTAGAATGTATTGCAGTTATATTTAGCAGGTTTGTGTGCAGTTGTTTTTAAAAGGAAGACAGGAAATTTGCAACAGTTTTCTAAGATGTGCTAGGAAGCTACACTGGTGTGTCCTTCTCTTTGGAGCTGGCTATGGTTTAGTTATATTGAGATTTAATACAGTATGCACCTGGGGAGGTTTAGATTGGATGTTGGGAAACATTCCTTCACCGAGAGGGTGATCAGGCATTAGAACAGGCTTCCCAGGGAAGTGGTGGAATCACTGACCCTGTAAGTGTTCAAAAACCATGTAGATGAGGCCCTCAGTGACATGGTCTAGTGGTGGTCTTGGCAGTCCTGGGATAATGGTTGGATTGATGATATTAAAGGTCTTTTCCAACCTAGCAGATTCTATGATTCTATAAGCATGAGCAGTGTGTGATTGAGTTCTTCCGTTCTGCTATGTGTAGCTTGGTTAAACCTGATCCACAGGACTGAAAAACAAAACCAGTATTTGTGTGATTTAATACAGTAAGACAAAGTATCCAGGGTGTATATGTTTGGTAAGGACAGCAAAAATATTAAGGGCAAATGTGGTTTTCAGATAATTCACTGATGATGTAAAATTCAGAAATACGTATGATTTCTGGGTTTGGGAGTTTCATAACATTGTTTCCTAGTAGCAAACTAGGAAAACAGTAATTTTAAAATTTTAAACCTTGTCACACATCCCACACCTTTTGCTTCTCTCTCCATTAATTTATTTATTTTTTTTTTTATAAATTAGATTCTATCTCAGTTAATCTCACTTTCTCTGTTTGTATTTTTAAATTCTATTTTATGTGGTCTGAACATGACTGTCAGCATCTGAGCCAGTAAGTAATATTACCAGGTGTCAGGGTCATGCAGTGCATACCTGTGGTTACTTGTTCTTGGTTTTTTTCTTTTTTTTTTCATTGCATTTGTTTTTAATGACTTTTCCATCCTGTCTTTCACGATCAGCCTCAAAGACTCGGCAAGAGACTGAATTTAACTTGGCTAAGGTGGTACAATCTTCCATTTCACTCTTTGTCTGCTACAAATCCCAGACTTTTCTAGGCCAGTCATTTCTTTATCCAGAGAGCACTTATGTCTGCTTTATCATGCTATTTTCAGAAAGTTTTTAAGCATCTCTTGGAAATGAATGTGAACCATGCCATCCAGCTTCTCTAGTGATTTATCCATGTACAATTTGCATGTCTTCTATTGCGCCTATATATCCTTACAAGACAGTTACCTCTCCAGCAGGCAGGGAGTGCAGCCTGGTAGCATTTGTCAGCCTCAGATAATTGCACTTCTGGTAATGAACAAAGCCTTGTACAGTGTTTTATTTTCAGAAAATGGTTATAATATTTATGATCCGTAATCCAATCTGTTTCAGGCAGATATTTATAAACTTTGTAGCTAGCCTGCTAACTATGACCTTCATGGAAGAATTTGTACTCACATTACTTAGCATTGTTACTTAGTCTGATGCTTGAGTAAGGGTAGGACAGATGGGGAAAAGGAATCCAGCTTTCTTGCAGCAGTGCAACAAACTGAGAGTGCTCAAGTTAAAACTGAGGATTCTGAAGAGGTCAGAAATTGTGAAATAGCTAACTGCTGAGACAGTAGAAGGACACAAAAAAATGAGAAGACTTTATAGTTTCTAGTATGACTGAGTTCTGGTAACAACTAGGAAAATTAGCTGAAGTACTAAGGATAAATAATTTTTTGAATAAGCACAATATTTATACATTATTTTTCTTTCTGTGTCAATTAAATTTGCCGCTTTAATCCAAAGCAGTCTGTGAAGGATCTCCTATGAGTTAAAAGGCAGATAATCAAATTTCTAAATGTCACCTATATTTGCCATCAACATTTTCAGAGAAGCGTGGTCAGACTTTCCTGTTGTCACTTCTTTCAAGTGTATAATCTAAATTTGTCTGTATGGAATCCATAAAACAGCAATTGCCTGCATTTTGGGGTGAAAAAAAAGAGAAAATAGTAACTCTGAGTATTTAGCATAGAGGGAACAAAGCAGATGAATTTAACAGGTTTCCTTATGCAGCAGTGTTACAAATACTAGAATCTTCACATGCACAAAAATCACATTAATACAGCCTTAATTAAAATTAATACTACTGAAGCATCACTTGAATAAATACAATGGATCTAATTTCTGTACAGTAATTTCTGGTTCTGAAAACCAGTAACTACAAAGCTATAATACTCTATTGTAAATGAAGAATAATTAGAAATTAAATTAACTTTCAAAAAGAATTAAGCATATAACTTTCATGTAGTACTATATTCTTCAGTACAGCTTCTAGTTTAGTTTCATATGACTTGTCTTAAAAAATTTAATTTCAACATCTTTTCATATGCATTTTGCATATTATGTGTTTCTCTAACACAGAGACCACTAAAAGAATTTTTTTTTTTTAAACGATATTATAAAATCCTGTTATCACGAGCTGAAAGCCCAGCTTTGTGCTGGATCTGTCCTTAAACAAGCAAGAATGTGAGAATGTGAGAATCCCTGTCAAGATTCAAGATGCTCTATCTCCTATGGATTAATATTATGGTTTAATTGACTAGTGTTATATTCCTTGAAAATTTCTCTGTATCATTTTTTTGCATGTTCCAAGCAAGTCCTTGGTTTGAACAACCACTGGAATTCCTTGTGTGTCTGATATTACTCAGGGAAAAGATTTGAGCGGTAGTTTGAGATGACAAATAAGTATAAACAGGGAACTGGTAGAGGGTAGGTCTTTTTATTTTTTTTCTTTTTTTGAAAGTCTTTGAAATTCTAAGCAAACTTAAGTTTCATGCTAAATGGGACTTCCCATCTCTTAGTTTGAAAACTATTCGAGTTTTACCATGCAAATGTAATTAAAGCTTGATCAGACTAATTGATCAACTGCCTCTCCGTGGTCTGATGGTCTCTCAACCTCATTTGTCTTGTCTAAACAAAAGAAAAAACTTTAATCCATTAATCGTACTCCTTACTATGTTTTAATTAAGTCCACTGCAGAACAACAGTGGAACTACTGCTACTTTGATAGTACTTGAATGATCTTCAAATAAATCCTTGAATAAAGCATTTATTGATTTTACTAACTGGTACAAATTGCAAGCTTTCTCTCCTTCATGTGGGGCTGACTATAGTGGGTTTAACTTACTCTTAACTGCTTATGCCTTTCACTGCAGTTGCCAAGAAGTCGTTATTTCTGCATCAGTATATTTCTAGTGGATGCCACAGTCAGATTTATTGTTTGTTCATTTCTATATTTGTTTCATTTCTATATCATAATATAAAATTCTGGAATTTTATCTCTGTTCTTTAGTAAGTAAAAATGAAATTAGTTAATGAGGACATGTATTGAGCATTTAAAATCATTCTGCTGTTTGTATAATTCTCTATTAAAACCTTCAACACAAGAGAACACTTAATCCTAACAAAGCTTTTGTTCATTCTTATGAATTAAAAGAATCCCTTCCTTTGAAGAAAGCAATTCAATAAGAATTTGCATTCAACATTCTGTAGCCTGAAAAACAAGTTCAATAAATGAATAAAAATAAAAAAAAAAAAAGAAAAGTTCTGTTTACTTCTTTAAAAGCCAATAGGTTATAGATCATTATCAGTTGATATAGACAGGTTTTAGCAGTTAAGCTGTGTATGGCTAATGCATTTCCATTATACCACTATACTGACTGTAGATCACTATATCCAGGGATATTTGCAGCATATTGTTAAATGTATCACAAATTTAGAAATGGATTGATATTAAGGAATATAACCAAATTTGAGGCTATTCTGTGCAAGTCCAGTTCCAAGATGTATTCACTTATTTCAGCGTCACACTGAATAAATACATTGTAATTATTTACCTGTCTTGTGTTCCATAAAGGTAGTATTTAGTAGCATAATGCATCTCTTTTTGTATACATAATAAAAAGGCTGTAGAAAATATCTAATGGTTTAGTAGAACAAGTGGGTTTTAATAATATTTCCTTGATTATCTGCCAAATTTGTGAGGCATCTGGGAATGAAATCTAAAACATGCTGCTACAGAATTTATACTTGAGAACAATCTTGGGATTTGCTTCCTACTCATTAAATATGATTTATAGCTGTTAATTGAAAGGTATAGTTGTACTTCCCAGATAAGCTAATTTCTAACAGAAGAGAAGCTAGAAAAATCATGCACTAATTTTAGAGAAGTTTTGTCTGCAGTTCTAGGAAGGTGAAAACTCAATAGAAGCTGCATACAAAGTCATCATCAAACTTACCTATTTATTACAATTTATATATGAATTTACCATGGCCATAATGAACTGTAATCCAAATATTTGTCTTTCTGTGTTTGCTTCTTATTGGACCTGTAATGGAAGTGGGACCTGTGTAAAAGAAGTGTAATATAATTGCAGGTATTAGAAGTCCAGTCACAGTGCATGTGTGTCAGTCACACACCTGAATCAAAAAAGTCATGTTTCCAAAGACATAGTTGTGCTAAAAGTAATTGTGCAGAAGATGGAAATATGTTACCATTAAAAAAAAAAGCACAAAACAACCGGAAGGAAGTGGCTTCTCTAGCCCAGTGCCTGTAAGTACTGGTTTTGTTTTACTGCCTTGGGCAGTGTCGCAGAGGCCAGTGAGATCCCCCCTAGAAGCAGTTTCAATACATAATTGCAGGTTCTGGCAACTATGGCTACTGGTTTTATTTTTAACTCAGTTAAGGTTGATTTAGTTATAAAGTGAGCTACATTTTAAGCAGCTTTCAGGTCCTATCAGACAACCACCAGAAAAACAATTTTGTGAAATTTGTAAAGGGTTAGAAATGTGCTGCCCTCCTTTGACCGAACCTTAAGATAACAGCTGTTTTTTCAAGTCCTGGTAAAACAGCTGACCACTTGTACTCAGCATATTTGAACTTTTTCTCTGAAACTTTCTGTTGCACAAGCAAAATTGTTATTTGTGCAGCTCTTCCACTGCAAAGCCTTTTTGCTCATTGACCCTGAAGTGTATAAAATGAAGTAAAACCCCAAAATAGCCAAATAATCTATACCTAAACCTCAAATTTCCTTATAAGCCTTACAAGATTCTTCACACTCCAATGACATCCACCTCTGGGAGATGAAAAATTGGTGCATTGCAGGAGGATATAGCTGGGGTTTTTGTTTGTGAGAGCCTCAGTTTTAGCCATTACTGATAACTTACTCAGTATAGGATTTTAATGTGTCCTTTGATGCTAGATTTTGTATGAGAAAAAATAAAAAATGTTCCCACATAATCAGATTGAAACTGGGTATTCCTCCAGCTAATAAGTCCTTCGGTTTTTTCCAGCTGAGTACCACTGGAGTTTTTTTCTTTGCCTCATTTCTTTTTTGTAAACTTTCATGCTATTATTCTCATTATTTTAAAACATGCACCATTCAGCTAGCTGCACTGAAATATAAACCTACAAATAAAAATGAAATCTGGTATTCTGCTTATCCTTCACTGTCTAATTAGCTTCATTTTCCTGCTTCAGAAGTGAGTATGTGAACATTGAGTGTTGAGGATTAGAAGACTCCTTTTTCTCAAAAAATGACAGAAATAGCAACAATGACAGAAATAGCAGACTAGGTTGTTGCAGAAGGCAACATTAACATTTGACACACAGAAAACTTAAAGTTTTCTATATTTGTGATAGTCTGCTATTACAAATAATGTAAAAGACAGCTTTCAATCTCTGCCTTGTCTTTATGTTGGACAGGTTGGACAGGGCTTTGAGCAACCTGATCTACTGGGAGATGTTCCTGCCTATGGCAGGGGGGTGGAACTAGATGATCTTTAAGGTCCCTTCGAACTCAAACCATCCTATGATTCTGTGTTTGTGTGTCTGACTTTATTTCTTCCAATTGGAAGTGAAGATCTATCCTGCTTGTACCCATGACCATGATTTAAATTTATTGTGCTTAAATTTTGAAAGCCCAGAGATCTTGAATTTTAGTATTTTGCAGTTAAACTTAACAAGTTAGCCCATGCTTGCAAAACAAATATAAAGGTCTATTTCTAGCGTATTGACAGTGCAATGCAATGAAATGATGAAAGATATGTGAATCAATCTGCCTAAATATTTACTGCTTTAATGCACCTTGAATTTATGGGTGTGCATATTGAAATGAGGTAATTATTTTAAATAGCACCTGCGTGTTTTTAGCTAAAGAAGCTGTGAAATTACATTTCCTTAGATCATCATTAGGTTCATTTATATGCACCACAGGCTGCCAGAGGGCAGAGGCAACAGTAAAGCAGCAAATATCAGACTTGGCTTTCCATTCTGCTGTTATGGGGAAGGGAAGGCAGGGTGATGAATTTCACGCTGCCGTGAATTGGAGTGTTCTGTAAAGTTGATTGTTTTAATTTCAGTCTCTGCAGCTTGTGAAGATCATAGGCTGTGCCTGAGAAATGTAGACTGAGAGGGACCTCTGGATGTCCTCTAGTCCAACCTCCTGCTTAAAGCAGTGCTAACTTCTAAGTTGAATAAGATTGTGCAGGCCCTTGGTTAAACAAACTTTGAAAATCACCAGGGATGGAGATTCCACACCCTCTCTTAAGCAACTTCTACCTTTTATTCTGAAGAATATTTCTTTGTAGCTAATTGAAATTTCCTTTATGGCAATTTCTGACTATTGCCCTCCTGTCCTTTCGTGGTGCATCTCTGGAACAGATCTAGCTCTGCAAGCCCACTTTGAGCAGCAGAAGAGAACAGTTGTCGCTCCTCTTTTGCAAGCAGAAGAAAGTCTTTTCCTTCACTGGAATTTTCCATTTTGAATATATTTCTTACGTAGTTTGTGGGGCCCAAAACTAGTCTTGGTATTCTAGATGTATCCTCATTATGCCAAGCAGAAAGAAATAACCACTTCTTTTGCCTGCTGGCTGTGCAATTGCTAGTACAGCTGGGTATGTGGTTTGTCTGCATTGCTGCAAGGACATACTGCTGACTCATGTTCAGCTTCTCCCTCAGATCATTTTCTGCAGAGCAGCAATATAGACAGACAGTTCCTAGCCTATTGCAATCTATGAGCTTATTCCCTCCCACATACATGGGTGTATTTGTGTCAGATACAAAAAAAAACTTCTGGTTATTGTGGCTTAAATAAATTCACAGTTAAATTGCAATATGCTTTAAGAAAGAAAAAAACACCAAACTTAAACTGATGTCACTGTAAACATGAATTTACTTTCTGTTGAGGATTTCACACTTACTAGAATTACAAATACATCATACCAAAGAGATTTTTTCACAAAAAGGTATTGACAGCAACTGATGTTGGCTATGTGGCCAGGCAATAAAAGGGGCCCTTGGAGTGTGCAACTTTGTACAGCAAACAGACAATAAATATTAGGTATTCTGCACTATTTGGGTGGAAATGTACCATGGCAAAGCATCCCATTTGATGTAAAAAACAAATTCTTCCAAAGAGTTGCTACAGGTATCAAAAAATTAATTCACTGTTAGCACTGTTACAAGTGCTTAATTCATTCATTCGTTCACTGTTGCCACAGTTATCAGGGAAAGATTATGAATATCAAGTGGATTTTTTTAAGGAAACATTCTCTCAGGTTCTTGTTGTTTTTAAATGTTGGCTGTAGCCAGATCCAAGCATGTAAGTTCTTGGACCACCACTGGTTGCAGAACAGGCTTTCTTCTTCCTCTGTGTTTCTTGGCGGAATCCTATCATGCAGCCTTCTAGCAAGCATCACCAGAAAGTTGTGCTGCTTGGAATTCAGACTAATGTGATTATCCAATAATCGAAGTAGCAATTAAAAAATATTCTATGTGTGGGTTTTCATATTATTTATCTGCATCCATTTATCTCAGCAGTGAATTAATCATAACTGGACTGACATGTCCTTTGCTGTAAATTAATACAATGGCATTTGTACTTTGAGATAAGAGCATGCTAACAGATGGATGAAAAGAAACTAAGTTTCTTTTGAATATATGACAGTTTTTCAGCCAGGTATTTAAAAACAGATGAGGGACAACTTCTATACTAGTTATGATCTTGCCGTATAATAATTTCAACAAGGTCACAAGATTTTCCTCCGTGTGTCTGGAGAGGGGACAGTTTTCATACAGAATGTTAGTTGTGAAAGAAAAAAGTATTCTATTTACACATATAGAAGAGGTTTCAAGTCCTCCAGGAAATCTGTTTGAAAACTATTTATGGTATTAGTATGCAAATTATATACTACACACTAAATCGGAATCTTGCAGCAAAGCACTCTGACAGTCATTTCACTGTTTGAACTATGGTAGTCCAGTTAAAAAGGCAACACAAAAAGAAAACACAGCTGGATGTAATTGTATCCAAACACATGCTTATTATGTTAATGGGGGCATACGAATAAAATAAAATGTTGTCCAGCAAAGGTTTTCCCAGAATGACTCAGTTATTGTATCAAAATGTTCAAATAATGCAAGCTTTTGTGTTTGTTTTAATTGAAAACATGTTTGCTATTTATTCCTAAAAATTGACAGATGAAGTGTGGCAGCACCAGAGAAACAATAAATTCCATCTCTTATCAAGTATTATTTTAACAAGTATTCTTCAGTTGAGAAGAAAACATGAACTGTGGCCCTGATCACATTAGGTACTTTCAGTGATATAATTTAAATCAAATTATGAGATCAGTATTGTATAATCGTCGGGGTATATGTCTTAAACTCCTACTGTTATCCCAGTTTGTCAGAGTAGTGATACACCCTTTAGCTGCTTTCCCTTTTGCACTGAACCTTTCTTATGCTTCCCTGCCTGTACCTTCCGGCTGCTGCTGCTCTCCTGTCAGCTTCCCTTCAGTCACAGCGTGGTCTAATTTCTGCCCTCATAGCCTCTCATGAGTCCCCCTTCTGAAGTATGCTGCAGAAGCTTTACATCGGTGTGAGAGGTTTTAAGCAGTCAGGTGTCAGTAAGAATCCATTAGATGCTGGAGAAGTTCAGTACTGGGCTGGGTCTCTTTCCAACCAGAAAAGGCTTCACCCTTGTTTCATTCCTAAAAATCTCTCAGAATTCCTTATTCCCTCACATCAATCTGCACAGCTCTGCAATGTAAATCATGTGGGCATGGTGCTAGATCTGTTCATACCAATTTACTGCTGGTGGACTTGAAATCTTTGAAAAGAAGAGACTTTGCATCAGGTTTATGCTCCCTCCCTCCCTGGCCCTGCTTTTCCTTTTGTTCTTTCCATTTTTAGGACATGCTTTAACCAACCATATCTGAAACCAAAACAAGTTATGGATTTGTGCCTTACGTAAGTTGCTTGTTATTCAAATAATTTCATTTAAGGGCCGTGGATACTGTTAAAAGCCCATGTCTTCTTCACTGCCGGCTGCTACCATGGTACTAAAGTAGATGCGTTGTTTTGGTTTTGACTTTGTATCTCGGTATACTCCCTGTGAAATTGCTTTCTGCCTTTAAATTGACCATCATGAAGAATTTTGTATTTTTCAACTTGTCATTGTCTTTGAGAGTTACATGTTATTCTGAGTTTAGAAACCACCATTTTTGTTCACAAGCACAAAGGGTACCTTCCGTAATCTAGTTCAATAGGCATGTCAATGCAGTCTTGAGAATATTATGTAAGTGCCTATTTTTATTCTTAGTGATAAGGAACTGTTTATACTGCAAATGTGGTATGACCAAACACACATTAATGTAAGACTTTAAAAGAATAACTTATTAATTTAAAAATACCGGATAAAAACAAATCAGTCTGTTATTTAAAATATTTTCCTGAGGCAAAGTATCCCTGGGCTGTTTAAAGAAACATATTTGTTTCTTGGTTCTGCATATGTAAAAAATGTTTAAAATTTTTGTCTGTGAAGACCTGCAGCCACATCAAGCATTTTACATTATGATAAGAAGACAAAGTTTGTATCACTAGTGTGATAAGAAGTCCAGCTTGGTTGCGTGGCAAGCAAATTCTACATCTATTACTCTCATTAAAAAACCCCAAGCTACTTTCACTAAAAATTTGCTCCTGCTAGAGAGCAGATTTTGTACTTCCCACTCTCAGTAGAAATTGTAATCCCTGTAAAATCAATAGGTAAAATTCACCTGAGAGCATACACTTATTATTAGTTGTTTCCAGCAATGGTTAAAGAACAGACTTCTGCACAGAGCTGGTGCTTAGACGGAAGTGTCAAAGGCAGATGAATTATGGGAAACTAGAGGACCTGTGTCCTTTGGGATGCTACAGAGTCGTGAGAAGGAATCTTTTAAGGCCAAATGAGATGTGTCGAGAGTAATTCTGTTTAGACTGCCAGTCTTTTTCTTTTCTTTTTGGAAGAAACAAATCTCATTTTGGCACATTTTCTTACCTGTTTTAAAATAAGGTCATCTTTTAAAACGTGATCCAAAACCAGATGCTCCTGAAAGGAGCCTGGGGTTCACAGCTGAGGTGGGTAATGCACAATTTTATTTATTTTGTCTCATTAGGTCAACCATGCTTGGAGGAGACAGCTAGAATGCAAATTTTATGCTTCTGTGTCAAAACAAAACAGAAACATTTCTGTTATCATCAGAATTTATTTTATTTCAAATTCACAATGTCATGAGCATTAAGCGTGTGGTCTTCAGTGTCTTACTTTGAAATGCCCAAATAGCAATTTAATTTTAGTTGGCACGTGTTTGTTCTTCAAGTGTGTATGTATTTGGATATTTTCTGCTCCTCTGTACATTGCTTTCAGTACTTTCAGCATATACAGTAAAACTTGTCCTAAAAACCATCGCAGGGTCCAGCAAACAAGGCTGTAAAGCAGAAGATTCTCTCTTAAAAGAAGCCAGGCAGAATGGTGATTGAGATGCTTCCTGAGACTAAGTGTTATTTAGATTTTTGGAACTATTGCAGAAAGACTTCAAATTGTTACATGCCTGTGGTTATTTATTTTCTTGGCCTTACAAACCGAAGAGGAGTATCTCCATGAAAATAGTATGGAGTTCTTTCACAATTTTTATCCTTGTGCTTTCCCTTCTTTTTCTTTTAATAGCCTGGATGTGTAAACACTACTGAAGTGGATATAAAAAAATCTTCAAGAATGAGAAATCCACATAAAACAAGAAAGGTAAGTACTGTTATTATATCAAAGCAGGAGGTTGGGGTAATTTATAGCATGAAGTTCCATAATTTCCTCAAACAATTTTTTCTTACAGCTGCAAAGAACAAATACATGCACCTATGTTATCATTTCATAAGCTTTTAAATAAACCAGTATTAACAAATTTTCTAATACTAAGTAAATGCTATCACTTAAGAAAGTCTTTGGAGAAATACACAGAAAATATGAAAATAAAATTTATTTTTGCGTGCTTTATTCATATTGTTCTGTAGATTGAATAGGGCATGTTGAAATGTTCCTGTCAGTAATTAAGGAAAAATAACTTTAAAGTGCAGTGTAAACTATAACAGTAATTCTTCTTGTGCTGGTCTTAATGAAAAGGGTGTCTCTAGTTTACAATTATGCCCCAGATGGTTGACCAGAAATTGTGGAGGAAATTAGCTTCATCTAAATTAGGATCCAGACATGAACAGTATGAGTTCTCTAGGGATGTATAGATGAATTGGAACAACACTTTCTTTCAAATCCTTTGTGTCATAATACTGACTCCAAATTTAAAGTACTTCCTTTGAGGTGTATGTTCCTGTCAATCCATGGAAAAATATTTTTTAAAAAGGAACATGGATTTAGAGAAAGTTCTAGCTTTACTTGTTTACTTTAGTGAGAGGTCAAGTTTAGTGTAATTTACCAAGTAGTAATTGCAAATTTGGAGTCATCCAAATAAACCATTGTGATTGCCTACATTCCAGGATACTGTTTCTTCTTTTCCTAGCGGTCATCTCCACTTACCATAATAACTGCCTCTCAGTGTCATCAAATCTTTTACTATTTGTTTACTATGCTGTTAAACAAAGACTATGTTTACTATGCTCTTAAATAAAGACTTAATAAAAGTAGATCCTGTGTTCTATGGCATTATGAAATTGTGGGGTGTGGGGAGTCTTTATTTTACACCATGGTACAAAGGCACAATTTTATCTGAGTGCAGTTTACTTGCAGTTTCTTTACGAAAAGATGATCTTGTCCAACTTCTTGAGCACACTGTATTTAAATGTCACAGTTACTATGGCTATGTGTAGAAAGCAGTGTCAGAAAGTAACTGTCATTGTTCCATGTTTTTGTGTAGTCTGTCTATGGCTTACAAAACGACATTCGAAGTCACAGCCCTACCCACACACCAGTACCAGAGACTAAGCCACCCACAGAAGATGAACTACACGAAGAGGTTTGAAAAATAACTGCAAACATGTACTTTTAAATGACCTTTTTAGGAAAGTAGGTATTAAACCAAAAATTATCATAACTCACAATTTTTTTGTTGTTCTCAACAGATCTAGCAGATGTTTAGTAGATCTTTTCCTTGTTTCAGGATGTGCAGATTTAGGTGTGTAACTGCTATTAAAACTAAGGAGACAAACCCTGACATTTTTTATGTCTTGCATTGCACACTTAAAGGCAGTAAGCAGCAGGCAAGCCAGTTTGTGGGCTCTTTGCACAGCTAAGCCCATTAGCCCCTTTAGCAGCAGACAGCTTGCTTTTCTTTTTAATACTCATTCAAGGTTTGGGAGTATGTTTACCTCTCCATGTATGCATATACAGGTTCACACATTTATCTACTCTTAATGCTTCATGGATCTTTCCTAAGGTGTTAAGAGTTAGGAGAAAGTAAATGTCAAAAGAATTAGTAGTTCTCTTCAAAAATCTAAAAAAAAAAAGGCTAATTGGATTTCAGTTGATGAACCTTTAGTGAAAATGCTATACTGGGTCCTTTTTTTGTCTCTGTGTGATATTCTCTCTTTGATGGAAAATTTCATTTATTTTAGAACTCCAATGGTTGTTTTAACTCAAATATATTTCTCTTATGTGCCCTAACTAAATTAAGGTTAAATTACAGCCCTAATAAAAAGTTATGGAAATAGTGTCAAACAATGAATTGCTCACAAAACTCTTTGCCTTCCTCTTTTGCAGATTAAGCACTGGCAAATGCAATTAGACAGACATAGATTAAAAATGTCAAAAGTTGCAGAGAGGTAAGTATATTGTCATATCTTCTGCTTTTTTCAATTAGACTGATAACTATTGGGAAAATGACAGTATGAAATAGCTTCAAAGAAAGAGGAACAAGGGAGCTCAGGTTTCCTATATATAACAGTTGAGATTTTACTTTAAGTGGAAGGTATGAAATTCTTTACTGATAAAAGATGGCCCAGATATTCTGTGATACATTTCTGATAAACCCAAAAGTCACTGAAAGAGCCTCTGACCATGTGGTCACAAGTTTAACCTTGCACTGGCAGGGAAGCTAAATGGAAATAGGTCTGGGGTTACCATTTTGATATTTCAAAAGGGCAATAACTGATAAAGCAAGGCAACTGATTGGTAGAGCTGTCTGGGTGAGGAGCTTGGTGCTTGAACAAGGTGAGTCTGAGCTTACTTTGGGTAAGAGGATGTAACACTAGTAGGAATCTTTCTCCGTATGATACCAAAATTTGTCAGGAATGGGCTAGAAAGCAAATAGAACAAAAAGCCCCTTGGAAAGGCTAACTACAGCATATGTAGTGAAGGGGTAGGGAAAAGGAATGCTCTATTTTACTCATCAAGTACAGAGATAGTGAAAATTGAGCTACGTAAGATGTAGTAAAGGAAATTAAGCCAAATACAAATGGTTCTTCATCCTCTCGTATATGTTTGTGTGTCTACTTGTATTCATGTATGTATGCATAAACTTCAAACCACACATATATATAAAGAAAACAGGTTAAGAATATGTTTTCACTGAACAGTAACAATAGAAATAGAGACTAAATATAATATAAATAGGAATGAAAAGAAAGAATATTTGTCCTCATTTGTCCAGAATTTTCAATAATTATGGGGCAAAAGGAAATGGAAAGGAGGAATAAGGGCATGCGAGATGTAAATTACCAGAATACAAGCAAAACTTTTTCAACTAAGTCAGACCAATTCATGAATACCAAAGAAATTCTGGGGAAAAAAAATGGCATTTTTTGGAAAGCAATACACTTGAGAGTAGTGCCATTTGATTGGGAAATAATAAAAATATTAAGTGTATTTAAAAGAGGAAGAAAGGAGTCATAGCAGCTGCAGGGCCAATAAATATGACCTGAATAGCATGCTGTGTTTTAGAACAGGTTTTAAAAGAACTGATAATTAAAACTGTAGGGGTATAAAACATGTTCCTTTGTGAAAGCAAATGTGCATGGAAGAGGTTGCTTGATTTAATTTATTAGTGCCTGAAGGACCCCCAAAAGGCGCTATGTAGAAGTAATGGGGAAGTTTGTCATTTATTTTATATTATTTCAGCTCTTGAAAAGACCTGTGCCACCCCTCCTTCTTCAGGGGTCCACTTTTAAAAGGCTTGAGCAGACCCACTTTAACCTGAGCTTGTAGCTGACTTTTAGTGTGTGCAAACCCAGTTACCATGGTTCAGTTGATGCAACTAACTTGTTAACTGGGTAAACTGATCAGGTTCCTCACCTCCTGACATTACAACGTTTGATTCTTTTGTTTTCCTAGTCTATTAGCTTATACAGAGCAGTATTTGGAATATGATCCTTTTCTTGTGCCCCCTGATCCCTCAAACCCTTGGATATCAGATGACACCACTTTCTGGGAACTGGAGGCAAGGTATATAATTTTATTTCTTCTTTTGGACTAAGGGCTATAACAGGCTTTTCTTGAAACGTGAAGATGTCAGACAGAAGTAGGAAAATACTGAGGCAAAAGGGCAATGCAGTATCCTTTTGGTCTTTGCAGCTTTACAGTTTCATAAAATGAGAAGAGCTATGGATTAATAAATCTGTATAAAAGTTACACTAACAAGTTTCTGAGGGTCCAATGGGGGGAAAAAAGACATCTTTAAAAATATGATAGGATTTCCTACTTGGAAGTCCTTATTCTTCTGTGTAAATGCATGTATATTAACTTCATCCTGTGTAAGTACTAACAGCCTGGTTGCTCATCTCTAAACATTGCACAGATATGAGCAATCTGGAAAGTGAAAAGCAATCTGGAAGGTGAGAAATCTGTGGCTGAACTTTAGGACTTGGTCTAAATTACAGACAGAGAGTATTAGAATACTGAAGTACTGCTTATTGTGCGTTCTGTGTTTTTTTTTTTCTTCTGTAGCAAAGAGCCAGGACAACAGAGGGTGAAACGGTGGGGGTTTGGCATGGATGAAGCTTTGAAAGACCCTGTGGGAAGAGAGCAGTTTCTCAAATTCCTGGAGTCAGAATTCAGTTCAGAAAATTTAAGGTAAATGAGATTAATCTATTTTTTACTAGCTTGTAAGATACATTGGGCTTTTCTTTGTCTGATGTTTTTTATTTTTTGAACCCTTAAAAAATTTTCCTGTCTTACCTCTCAGAATCCATTCATGCACACTGCCGCCTGCTCCCATATTCAGGTTGAGGGGAAGATTAATATAGTTAAGCGGAGACTAAAGTGAAGCATATTGTCCCATTCATGTCCAAGTTTTGGTCAAACTACCCATGTAAGAGGTTTTCTCTCAGCTCATTTTATTAAACAGGTTTAAAACATTGACCTGTTCAAAGCCTGTTCAGTATTTTTTATTAATCCAATATTATGAGAACAGTAGAATTAAAAAAGAGAATTTGTTAAAAAATAAATAAAGGATTTTAAAGTAAAATTCACAGACTCATTGTTGGTCAGGTTTCTGGAGACAATTGGTCTTTTGAATATCTCCAAGATTCTAGTACTCGTGGGTCTAACACAACAGAAGCAGTATGTGTGACAGCTAGCTCTCAGATTCCTCAATAATCGCAAAAAGGAAAGGTGTTGCTAGTGCATAAGGCTTAAATACTATTTCCTTTTGAAATGCATACACGGAATTACTTTTAAGTGAAGGAGAACAATTATTTGATTCTAAGCAATGATAGTCCATCCACTGGCTAATAGCATATATTGCTACTGCTGTTCTAAGGAAGACATTTTTTGGTAAGAATTATTTCAGAAGGATTAATAACAGCCTTTCTATAGATAAGTCAAATTGCACATAGTAAAAAAGGCATAGATGACATATTTTTTCTTTATTCCGCCTTCTTGTCAAATGTCATCTGTATCACTTCCCATTTACCAATAGCATAAGGAGTATAAAATCCTATTTGCACACATTCTAGAGCTCAGAAAAATTGTAAATGACTTTTTTCTATGTCAGTTCTCAGTCCAAAGTGGTGCAGCGTAGCCATTCATAATAAAGTTACGTTTATGTAGCATCTTAAAAGACCCATTTAGCATTTTGTAATTTTGGTTCATAAATCCTGGGTAATTGCACAGACCTCCTTGTTGTTCATGTAAATTTGTCAGCAGAATAACTGCAGGTGTCCATGTTCATATTCAAACATTGAATTCAAACAGGCTGACCATGTTCATATTCAAACACTGAATTTTGCATCATAAATATATATTAGATACTCTAGACCTTATGATGTTTTCCAATTGCTTTGTTTGTCATTACCCCCATGGAAATATGGCCTGATCTATATGTGTATGTTGATAACTTCATCAATGACAGATACAGATTATTTTTTTTAATAAAAAAATCCAAGTGGTGAAATGAAATTTTAAAAATCAGAATAATACCAAGAAAAGAAAAGGTAACTTCATTATTTCAGAAGCATCCTGGTAATTCCTTATGCAGAGCAGCTGTTCAAACATGAACCTGTCCCACTCAGCATGTGCTCCAATTTATGCTTTTCTGTGATTAATTTGTCTCTCTGCCAACTAGACTGTTACCCGCATAATCCCTAGCTCTTTCTTCTAATCCTATTTGCAACACTAACCACAGGCAAACTGAAAGGGACTGATCCAGAAAAATTCCTAGAGAAATTTGTCCAGAGCTCATTCCTTGACATGCCATCTACTCTTCTGTCTCTCTCTCTAAATTCTTGTACTGGCATTATAAATTATAGTATCTGAGCAATGGTGAATATGAGCTTAAAGTTTGTCCCTCGGAAGAATCAGGCAGGGAATCAAACTTGCACTGAAAAGGTGCTTTCTGTGATGATTAGCTGAAGGAAAACTATCTCACAAGTTCAGAATTATGTTCATAAATTCTCAAAAGATAAGGAAAATCAATCCAGTATTAGGCTCACACAGTAAAGTCAGCTTTAAAGCTTATTCTGTATGGCAGTCAAAATGTTACAGATCTCAGTAAAAGAAATGAAAAGCTTGATGTTTTCAAGCATTATATGTGAATAAACCTTAAACTGAAAAGATCACTTACGTGTTTGCTCACCTGTTAACACCACTGTGGCAATTTGGGGTTTTTTTGGGGGGGTTATTTGGTATTTGACAGCCACCTTGAGGAAAAGATTAATTTCTATCCACATCTTCCCACTCCAACAAAGTGAACTCGAGTCAGTAGCTGACTCTTGTCCTTTTAACAGATCTAATAATGATGATTTACAACAAGCACCATGAAACCTGCACTGAGATAGACATCTGGGACCCTGGATTCAACCTACAAAGTGCAGTACACAGGATACAGCAGGGGACTGCAGACACTTCAGAGAGATTCAGTGTTAGCTGATTATAAGATTCCCACCTCACTTCAGTGAAAGAAATACTGAAACTGTGAAATAAGTCTACCAGATTCATCTTTTCTATTGAAGTGTGATTATGTTACACAGCTAAAAGTCCCAGTGTTACTACTTCATTAACTTGAACTGTGAGTGTCTAAGCTGCCTGAGAATCTCATTCTTATTGGATATAGATCCTGTCTTAAGAAACAGAACAAAGATGAAGAAACTTAAGCTGTGAGTTAAAACTAAGAGCTGTATAATGATCAGGAATGCAAACAGGTTTCACCTTACTCTATCCCAGGGCTTTTTTCTTCGCCTGTAAATTGGGATTAATAGTATTTCGCTCTCTAATGGGGTGTTTTAAAGCATAGCAAAGGAATAAAACTCTCTAAGTAGTTCTGTTAGTGTGGTAGGTTCATTACAGTGACTGAAGTTTGCTAACCCCCAGTTTGGATTCTGCATTCACCTAATGCAGGCTATGACTTGTAATCTCTTGCTACCATGCAGATTTTTGGGAGGGATTGCTTTGCATGCTGCTCACTACACAAAACAAAGAGTTAATGAAACATATGAGTTGAATTATAGATTTATAAATTTCCCCCTGCCTATTACAAAAATGGTGACCATTGTTGAAAATTCGCAAGACTTAAGTTTGGGCATGATCCAGTGCTACCAAGCGTGGTCACAAAAGCTGTCCAAGTACTGAAAAAAGACTTTTCAAAGAGAGCAAGATAATGAAGTGAATCTTGTTGCAATATGGCACCAGTAAACCTAATTTCTTTAGAAAAGAAAGAAAATCCCCATTCCTCTCCATATCTTTGCTTTCTGTAGTGCTGCAGAATTCTTTGGAAAGTTAGTATTCATATACTCACTGTAATTTTGCTCCCCAGTCATTGTTTTGTGGGTACAGCAGCCTAGATCTAAACGGTCTGCCATTTCAGGTCTGCCAACTTGAAAGCCTGTCCAAGTCATTACACAGTATTGCAGTAGGCGTGATCTCCAAGGCAGAACTAAGACTGCAGAAGCCTCTGGGTTAGTGAAGGGAGAATGGTAACAGCACATCTTCTGTGATGCGCAAAAGGAAAAGCCACTGCCCCCCATTGCCCCTTCCTTTGATTCTTATTCGTTAGCTTCCACAATGTATGAGTAAATAGGGAATAGGGGCTTAGAGTTCTGCTTCTCCCAGAAAAGAGGGATGGGACTAAAAAGTTAGCTAGATTTAGATGTTTTCTCTCAATTAATTTTCTCTGACCATCCCCCTGCAGGGTGAGATTTTGTGAGGTGGTTATTTTGGACTCATCCATTAAAGTTGTAGAAATGTTCTGTACGTAGACATAAAGGCTTCCATTATGTCCTGTAGAAAAAAAAAAACAAACCCCAACATATACACTACTGAACATTTGCAGTTGTGCCTCAGTGTGTTTCAGGCATAGTGCTTAATTTTATGGTTAACTTACTTCAGTGGTTCTGGCTATTTTTGTAACACCATGCCAATGCTTTTACTAGAGAGGAGGGAGAATGGCGCAAGAGGTTTTCTTTTTAATACAGCCTGAATCACTTTCATTTTTATTTTTTTTTTTGCTTTTTATTACTGATCACCACTCTTGATGACTTTAAATGCAAAACATTTCTGTCTTGTCTGATCGTGGAGGTGTTCTGTGTATTATAAGGTATGAAGATTGATTAACTGTCCTTGATGTTTGTCCTGCAAGTCTGAACAGAGGTGTTGGTAATGACACTTTCCCACACAATGTGGCAACTGGTAATGTTTATCCTTCACACTGTTCATTACATTGATTATGAGGACCTGTTTTGGGTGCTAATAACTTGACCAAAATTTAATCCTCAAGAATGAAATTGCCTGTGCTTTATTTCTAATTCAGACTCAAGCTTAAACTCCAAGTCCTAACAATGTTGCCACTTCTGCAGATTAGATAATAAGGAACTAGTTGCAAGATTTAATGTTTTTCTCTGTCATTATCTTGAAGATCTTCAGCATTACCATGTGTTGAAGCTTGATGTTGCACTTGACAAGAAGGTGGACTCTAGGAATCAGAGAGTAGTCTTTCCTGCTCCTAAAAAAAATGGTAGCTGATTTTCTCCATGGAGTTTGTTAAAGTTTTTGTTTGCTTTTACTGAAAATGCTGAAGGATCTGTTCCCTGACCTGTCATGTTACATGTACTGGGTGCAAAGCCCACATAATTCCCACTTCATTGTCTTCACACTGCCTAAACCTTACACATTTTGTGGAGAACCACTGCAGCCTTCCTCTCACTCTGTCTTCCTGTGTGCTAAATTTAACTGATTAGCTTGATCTGGGATCTGCTGATAGCTGCATCTGACATTTAGGTCAGTTAATGGGACAGAACCCGTATTGCAGCTGTGCTTCATATCTGGCAAGGCCAGCATCACTTTAAAAGTAATCCAGCTGGAGGACATAATCCCTAAGATGTCTTGCAACATGAGACTTACCACGTCATGTGGCTGGCTGTATAACTGTCATATGCTATACGCTGTCACTCAGCTACACGTCTGCTGTCTGACCCAGTGTGTGGCAGCCCAAATGCTGGGACAGAAGACAACAGTAAGATTTAGACCCAGCTACTCAGGTCTCTGTTCAAATGGTACTGAGCAGCTTCTAGAGAGGGTCTCCCTGGCAGAAGCAAGCCTCCATCAACAGAAGATACAGAGTTTCATCAAAGGACTGAGCTCTAGCTCCTTCCACGAAGTTGCGCTGTCTGTATATCATTGTCCAGAAAATATACTTGAGCTCCCCCTCTCCCCTCTGTTACCATTACACATATTTACTGTTGCACACTGCATGCTGTTTGCTGCAGAAGTCTTCGCTTGCTCTGGATACACCTCATGAGGCAGAGAGCTGTAAAAGGGGACTAGGAGCATTTTTGACTCAAGGCCCTGTGCTGAGGTCTCACAGATTCCAATTCAGCTTAATCTGTACTATTGGTTGCCATGGGATATTCAGAAAAGTTATTTTTGAAAATGCAAGAAGTGGCAGCCTTATTTCTGGAATTTCCTAACTTTGCATATTTGACTTCAACTCTGTGGGAGGAGGGCAGGCATTTTTTTCTTGAAAGATCAGTAAGTAGATTAAAATGTTAAAAAGTATGTTGGCTGTAAAGCACCCTAGACATAACATATCACAAAAATCAGCATTTTCTTCCCACTTTTACAGACGTTTCTATATTTTGAACCTCACAGTTTCAATAGGGGTTTCGAATGATAATGTTAGGAGGGTAAAATAAAACTATTCCATCAAAGAGATGGTGTTCAGCCTCTAAGGATCTGTCTATACAACCTGCCTGTTCTATGCTGGAAGCTGAATGTGTCCTCAAATAAGTTAAATTTATCTTCCATCTATTTCCCCATATTTGAGCATAACCTGCTATATGGAAAGAGGTTGCTTGCAAAAGAAAACAGCATCCTAAGGCATGTTTGCAGTGACTGCCAGAAGTATTGGCAGTGATATAATGGAACAAACAAGAATGTGACAGCTTTGAGCTAGACCCTGTTTTCACAAAGAACAACCTTCCCTTTCATTTTTCTATTCCTTACCTGACTTTGACACATACGAGTAATCAGTCAGTCCCAGAAGATGCATTTGAAGGGGTAAGCACTGCAGGATACACACTTTTAAATGCAAATATCGAAAGCAGCTTAAGGAAACCAAAGTAGGTTGCCTAAATTTGACAGTGAACTGAATTAGAGTTTGTGAGCTGTGCAGTTTTAAAGTTAAGTTATGAGGCCTCTATGCTTACTGCATTGCCATCAGATTCTCATGATATGTCCTCAGGCTCTGTGCAGATCTACGTTCAGTTCACATTGCAGTTCACAGAGCAGCCTGCGTTTTTGAAACTGAAGTTCTGTTGGCATAGACTCCCTTTGTGACCTTGGAGAAGCCATTGTACATTATTACATTATTAATACATTAGCAAAACTGGGACAATATTACTTCTCTGTCTCTTGCAGAATTTTAGGGGATCAATAGATAGAAAGATTGTGCTTATATATTGTGGAAACTGAAGAGTGTAGAGATACCTAAAAGTCATCTCAGTAGAGTGATGCTGATTATAATGGCTTGTGAGCAATGAGCATTGGCTCCTTCCATCTGTGCTACAAAGGAGTTTCAAAACAGGACTATGAAGGACTAATTGCTTTCTGCAATCATCACAAGTGAAGAATGTCTTACAGGAGGAATGCTGTAAGGTTTTCTTTGCTGTGCATTACTATCTTCTCTTAAGAGTTGTTGCAATAACTATATTTGAATTTGGACTGAGGGTGGTATCTTCTTGCTTTCTTGGGGGGGTGTGAGTACATTTCCATTGTTCCCCCGTCCCATTTTCATTTAACTAATCTAAGAAACCTGTTTGATCTCACAGAGTACACAAGAGTAAGCAAGGCATTGTTTATGCAGTGGACTAGTCTGAACACCCATAGAAGAAATAATGATAAAACAATCATAATAGCAAATGAAAAGTGATTATCAAACTTATAGCTAGCCAGGTGTGTTCTCAAAGTACTCAAACCCTCTTTAGTGATCCTGCTTCAGAGCAAAGTGCAAAGGATACAAAGAACTGGCCTGCTGCTCAGTGTTGGTTTTCTCAACAGAAAAGAGAGAATGGGTACTTCCATTCAGCATTTTAATAAAAATATGCATAGGAATACAATACTGAAGAAAGAAAACAAATTATAGTGAGCAGAACAAATGCTTTTCCAGTTTCTACGTGATTTGAGGAGTAACAAAATTACTGAGTTTATAGTTTAGCAGGTCTTAGAGGGATTCGTGTAGATAGCAAGAACATAAGTTCTTATTAGTTTTTGAAGGAATGTCAAAAAGCAATAGATTTATAGGCAATATAAGCCTTGCGGTTCAGGTGAAATGAAATCTCAGTTTAATTCCAGTTAAATGAAAATCTTCCCATAAGTAAGTTACCCATACATAAGTAATGAAGGATTTTCCACCCTTCTCATGAAGAGGCTTGTAATAATTGCTTCTCAAAGTGGATGGATTGCCTAAGACAGTATACCAAAATGCTGATCCCAACATAAAATCACAGATTTTTCTTAATTTAGCATGGTTTAGATTAAAACTTCAGTTCATTATTTATTTTTAATTAAGAGCACTGAAAAGTTTAAACGCTTCATTAATGGTTATACTGAATTGGAAGTCAAGATGCTCTATTGTACCACAGGTTCTGGTTAGCAGTAGAGGACCTGAAGAAGAGGCCTATCCGTGAAGTTCCTGCTCGCGTCCAAGAAATCTGGCAAGAATTTCTTGCTCCAGGTGCACCCAGCGCTATCAATCTAGATTCAAAAAGTTACGACAAAACCACGCAGAATGTAAAGGACCCTGGAAGATACACATTTGAAGATGCTCAGGTCAGTTTGCAATCCTGTTTGGGGACATTTGAAATAGAATGTTGTCTAGTGAAAGATATTTACAAAAGAATAAGATATATTTGCGAATTAAATGGTAATACTGCTTCTTAAAATGCCATTTTGGCAATGCAAATGGGTAACATTCTTTCTTTCATGAGGCCTATGAATTATTAAAGCTCTTTGTGAAACTTCTTTGCCTCATATAGAGTCTTCAATGGACTTCAAATAAAGCACAGCATTTAGTGCAGTGAAAATGGTATTTTCATGTTCCTGTTTTTTTAAATTTCTTACTCATTCACATTAAGAGAAAAGTTTCCCTCCCTGCTCCATTTCTTAGTTCTCAAGATCTGCCTCTGAAAGACTTACCTTGAAACAGACTCAAAATCAATTCTTGCAATGCACATCCAAAAAGTGTTGTTACCATTTGTAGGACTCATAGGTTCCTGTCATGAATAGAATATGACCCATGTGAGAAATAACATTTTGTGACAGCTTGTGAAGAAGTACCATATTTCATGGATGTTGTATATTCTATACCTTATTAAACTACTATCTACAAAACATGGGGCAAAGATCCTAAAGATCTTTTCTTCACTAATCAGTATTACAGCAGTAAAGAACAGTCTGTAAATGTCTTATTTGTCTTTTGGGGGTCTGATTTAGTCACAATTTGAATTCTATCATCAAAAGATACTTTTCACCAGAGCTGTATTTGTGAAAGTCCTTTTTTTTTTTTGAGTTTGGAATTAAAAGTTAAAAAAACGGAATGATAAAATACGAATCTCAGTTTTCCTCAGAAGAAAAACCAATTACTTCTGCATTAAATGTGACACTTCATGTGACTTATAACTTAATATTTCATCTTTGCAGGCTTCTGAGAAAAGCAACAGAAAAGAATTGGATTCACAGTAAAAGTAGTGTAGCTGGTACCATCCTTCCTTTTTCATCAGCAGCCGAATGATGAAAATTTAATTATTAATGCAGAGTGAAATGGTGTCAAAAGGAGAGATTGTGATCATATCCCTACGGAATTTCTTACAGCTTGATTATTAGGTCATCATCTTGGGAGGCAGGAGATGGTGCTGCAAGTCCCACAGCAGAGAGAAGGGAGTTGAATCGGGGCTTTCTACTTTATGGGAAAGTGTGTCTGCCCTAAATAGGAGGGAGAATAATTCTGCCACCTTTTCATTTTGCTATTATGAGAATAATAACCTATAATGCAACAACAATGTTTTCATTAGACGTTATGTCATGCCCACTGTTTTGAAGTACTTCGCCTTCAGCCAAACACAGTTTTTGCTTGCATCTGCTGACCCCCAGGAGAGTTAGGAATGTACAGCACAGCAAAGACATAAGCTACACAAATAAACAATCTAGCAAGGTTTTAAAAAAAATGTCTTTGCGGTTAAGTCAGTAAAGGACAATTGAATTCCTCGCCAGTATCTGATTTATGTTTTTTTAACAGGTGTAAAATTTCAACACCATTTTACTTCCAGATCTCTCTGGTTTGGGTTTTCTCCCTACATTTATGAAAGGCATGGAGTATTATTCAGTCTTTATGGAAGCAGGACTTTTCCTCCTGTCAGACTTCTGCTTATGTGATCCAGTTCAGCATACAACTTGAACCTGGAAGCCTCCATTTCTCTGGGAAAGGGGGCAGACTGTACCTATGGTGTTCTGACTTGAAGCTTTAGGACCTTCTTACTGAATACCTCACCTGAAGTGGCAGGGTTTTGTCAGAGGTAGGGCTCTGCCTCTAAAATGGCTCTTTATGGCTTGCCAGTTGGGAAGAGACTGCTTATAAGTCATTCTGGCAGTCAGCAGGTCATTGAATTGTGGTTAAAAATGTTTTGAAAAGCATTTCTGGACTTGAAAGATGGCATCATGGAACTCCATGTCAAATGAGAGTGATACATAAGTAAAAATAGACTGATTGTGCTAAGTAACATCCAACCTCAGTTCTCAGCTCATGTGTACATTAGCAATACTAATACAGCCTAATTTATTCTTGCTTTTACAGGATTGTTTTTTGCATAGAAATAACATTCTAATGCCCATTAACCATTGATATGTAGCACAGGAGCAGAGTCCTTTTTGCTCTCCATTGGCTGCATTGGCTGCTTTTGTAGAAACTGAGTGGAATAAAAACTCCCCAAATGAACCAACCTAAGTTCTGAATATATACCAGCATGTCTCTCCTTAGTGCAAGAAATACAATGAAAGGCACCTAGGATCATTTCTAGAGCTTCTAATACTACAAGATTTTAAAAACTGCTTTAATTGAACCTTGCCCTAATTTTCAAGCAAGGTGGTTTGGTGGTTTTTTGGTTTTGTTTGGGCTTTTTTTTCCTATTCTCTAATTTATGCAGTACCAAGCTGAGAAACAGTATTTATTTTACTGTTTATTTGTTGTTTTCTGATTGCTACTAGGCGTTTGCTATAGTAAAAAGTAGGGTTTAAGTAAAAAATAAAACAGATATAGCTAACAAAATTCAGTGGATTTTTTAGAAGTATTTTGGGTAGTATTTCCTATTTTGATAGCTTTTTCTACAAATCTCTTTCTTAACATTATAGGTAGATCTAGAATTATAGTGTCCTACATCACAGACTGTTAGTTTTACATATTTCACAGGAATGAGAATGCTCCAAAAAGAAAAGCTCTATAAACTTCTGTGTCATTTGTTTTCTGGAGAAGGGTTTCCAAATTTTCATATGCCTCTGAAGAATAAATACTTGGAAATTGAATTAGCCTGGTACTGGTTTTCAATTTGCGTATGTATTTTCGTTATTATATTGTCAGCTGAAAAGCAAACTAAACATCTGTCAGAGGATGTTTTCAAGAGTAGCCGGGGAACATCCTCTCTAACTTAACCTGCTATCCTGTAAGATTTCCTATTCAAAATAGTGCTAGGTGGTATACATTCCACACTGTACATTCCACTGAAACGTATATGACTGCCTTCTATTTTACTTACGTCTTCTTTTATGGGAGTAACAGGTCCTTCTTTCCCTTTCAGGAGCACATTTACAAACTGATGAAAAGTGATTCTTATCCTCGTTTTATACGATCCAGTGCCTACCAGGAGCTGCTACAGGCCAAGAAAAAGGTATTGGTCCATCTTGCCTTTGTCTTGCCACTGTGCAAAGCAGTGGTTATGTTTGCAACAATACTCAGTCTTCTCTCCCCTGTGCCAGTGCAACTGGATATCTGGTAGGTGACCAGCTTGGCGTGTTTGGAGGGTCACATACACACAGGAGTTCGATATACATATATGTGTATATATCCTGCATGTGGGCATGTTTCAATGAGTTAATCTAGCAAAAATTATTTTTATTTTTACATCCCATATTGTACTGTTTTCTCTGTTATGAAGCACCTTAAATTGCAAAGTGCTTTACAAATACATTAAAAAATAAAATAAAATCCCAGAAGAATAGTCTTTCATGTTTTCAAGTTTGCTTATGTAATAATTGTTGTTCTCTTTATTCCACCTATACACAGAATGTGTTTAGAAACAATCCTATTCATATGAATAACTTCTAATTTCAACTATAAATACAGGGGCTTC
>NW_009917401.1:12246-35530 GCF_000696875.1 Nestor notabilis | reverse complement strand
CCCTATTATTACATGAATAGTTTTGAGTAGGATAGGAATCTGACTTGAAAGACTGCTCATGTCACACTTCAGCAGACAGAAGCTTATGTCTTGGTATGTAATATTTGATTAGAAAAGTCCAGATTATGGAATGAGTTCTGAATAGACACAGCCCAGCATATGTGGAGCAGCTTGTGCAATGCAGATTTCTATAATGATAAAAACTTTTATTAGTGGGCTCTAAATTGTAATCTGCTAGAATCAGCTGGGAGCCCTCTGCCTTGAAAAATCAGGGTCCTGATCATTACCTGAACAAGGTAGTTACTAACACCATAGCATTCTATTGTTTATAATGCCAATCTAAAATTATATGAAAGTACTGTGTGATTTTGTTCTTTGTTCAAACATTGATTTCTGAAGATCCAATATAGAGAGAGATGTTGAAAATACCAGAAAGCTACAACTGTCCGTGTGAAGTCCTTAAGTTTGTGAATGTCAGTTCATTAACACAAGATGTGCACTTCATTATTTCTTTTTATTTTCAATTTTCTTTAAATCAAACCAGTCCAAACCCCATGAAAAATTATTTTTGTTGAACACTATATCTGCTTTGCCCATCCCCTGTGTTGCAGATTCCCATAGCTTCATACCTGTGTTTGCTTCCTGATTTATACAAACTTTGTTTTGCAGTCCATTGTTTCATCAATCTTTCTTTTCTACTCCATTCTTTCTTGCTATTCTTTTTCTCGTCCTTTTTCTTTTGTTTTCTTTTTTTTTTTTTTATCTATGTTATTATTTTAAATTTAAGTTGGAAAACACTCTGGATCGTCGAACATCTTTTGAGAAATTCACACGCAATGTGGTAAGTTTGTTGCCTCGGAAGACTAGTAAACTTGATGGGACATCCTCTCCCCTCCCCCTCACTGACCCTATTTTCCCTTTTTGCTTATTTAACCTGACAGTTAAAAGTGTATTCATCACAGTTTGCGAATTTTCCTAGGAATATCAGTTTTATAATGTGCTTTCATTACAACCCCTTCTCCCTAGTCCCTTTCCCACTGACCTCAGTAGTCTCACATGGAGGAATGGACCTTTGGGAGCCATTTTTTTTGCAGTGGGAAGCAGGATAATTCATGCTTTTAATAAGACAAATAATTTTCTTTTTTTTTTTTTTTTTTTTTTTTTTTTTTTTAAATTGTAGAATCTGTGCAGACCTGCTTGGTGGTGTTCCTTTTTCTGGTACCTCCCAAAATACTGAGTCTAACACCGTTTGAATATATTAGACATCAATGCTGTCTCCTTTTTATTAAACTGAAAAGGAGTTTGTCCTTTTTTTTTTTTTTTTTTTAAATTGGCACAGGGCAAAATAAGCAATAGTAATTTCGCTATCTTCCTTAATGTCTAGCACAGTTTCTTCTGGACCAAAGATTTCATGCTGATGGTGTGCAAGGGTTTGATTGGGATTTCATTTTGATAATGGACTACAAGAACTGATTTTTTTAAATATAAAATTTCCAGAAGCTATTCCGCAAAGGTAAAAATGAAGGCTGGTAAATTTGCTGTGGGCATTCTCCTGCCACCTGCCAAAAGATCCACTGATTTCCTGATATGTGGGATTCCTTTTACTTATCCAGTTTCTTTGGACTTTTTTTAAACATTGTGAAAGTGCAAACTAAAGCATTCAACGCATTTATTTTTGTAGGGCAGAAACATCCCTATTTTCCCATGCCATAAAAACTGTACACCAACACTGAGGGCGAGCACTAACCTGTTATGAAAAGAGGTAGAAAGATCTTGGATTATACTCAAGTTTGTCTGCATTGTCTGTTGAATTGTGCAGGTGACGCTGCTGTGTGTGTGCGTGCGTTCGTGGCTTTTTTGTGACCTGGTTAGTGGAGCTGTGTGCGTTGAAATGGAAAATATGAGAGCTTTCAGCAAAGATCATGGTTTTTGTTTTTTAGTTTCTAGGGAAGGAGAAGCAGTTCTCAGAAACTGCCTTCCATATAATAAGGCTCAAGAGATTTCCTCCACTATTTAAAATATATAAATGTATATATATACTTTCTAGTAACCAAAAAAATAAACAGTGAAAGAACAAAGTTTTGTGAGGCTGTGGGAATATCTCACATGTTAAAACAAAACTGTAATTCTTTAACTACTTTCTTATAGGTAAAGGCTTCCTGTAATATGCTTTGAATCCACTGTAATCAGGAAGAAATTTGGATTCAATGGGACAAAGTCAGTAAAGGACACTAGAAAGTAAATAAACAGTCACAAAGGAAACTATCCCAATGATTGAAACAAAAACCCCTCTGTTTTGCATGGTGGTGTTGCCATAGCATGTTGCAGTGTGATTTGTGTGTTGTCTAAGCAGGTTGATCTACAAAACAACATTGTACATGATAACATTATACATGATAATTGTGTGATAATCCCATAGAAGTTCCCTATTAATAAAGAGCTTATGTTAATAAAAGAGAGTGTAGAGAGGAGGTAGTACATCTGGGACCTCTGAGAGTCAGGCTTGATCCCAGTCACGGTGCCTGGCGAGCAGCAATAATTTTTATTCATGGGAGTTTAAATAGCCCACAAATCAGAAGTTGGTTATGGTAAAGAGTATGTAAACAGATGGCTATAAGGAAAAAAAAAGCAAGCTGCAGACAGATATGAGGAGAATAGAGCACAAAAAGGGAAAAAGTGAAGACAGACTGGGAGGCACTAAAATGACTCTCTGATAATCCCTCTTAGAGCAGTGTTACTGATCAACCAGCAGTTCTGTGCACAAACACTGAAGCATTATGCCCTGCAGGTGTGCCCAATTTTCATCGTGCTAATCTCAGGGCAGAAGTACCAGAATAGCGGGATGCCAGAGATGCAAGGCAGGCCCAATAAACCAGCTGTGAGCTAGAAATGGGAATGAGGATTTCTGGATGTGAAGTGTTAGTGCTTCAATAGAAGAGGGTGATTGTTTTTTCACAGAGCAAGCTATAAAATAAAAACTGTGGCTTTGCTTTTCCTCAAACTACTACCTGTGAATCCGGGTGGAGTCTGTCAAGTCATGTCAGGTATGAAAGTAAAACATGGCACTGCTAGATCTATATCCTCCATTAGACTGGCAGCTCTGAGGCTTGCAAATTAATCCACTATGTCAGGATGCTCAGGTGCAAACCTTTTCTTCAAGACGACTGACTTCACATCACCCACTGCCCCAGGAGCCCTTGCCACCAGGCATCCTTGTTCTTCTATTCTTTTTTCTTGGTTATGATGAGTTTATAACATGCAATTATCTACCCTGGTACAGCAGGGTATGAGGGAAACATTTCTCAGAATATCCTACAGTGTACTGATTAACTTGTTCAACTGTGAAGTGAGGGACTGTGGTATAGATCTGTCTTCTGATGAATACAGAAAATAGGTGTGAAACAGGTCTTCTACAACCTGGATAAATGCTGTCATCTCTGAATGATTTAGTTAGATGAAAATTACACTTTCTCTTCTGCTCTGATGGTTTAGAAAATTTAGACTAATTTTCACTGGGGTTTTTTTTCTCACTTATATCAAAGTGGGTTTGTATTGAACTAAATCAGACCTCAGCTTTTTTCCATTTGAAGTGTTTAAAAAAAACCATGAACCTTGCTTGTATCTACAGACTGAACCTGAGAAGATGACCTCGTAATTCATAACCTGATTTGTTAAGACAGAGACTCTAAGAGTCTCCTGGTCAGTCATAAATGAAAGTGGGTTATATTTGCTACACAAAGCATTAGTTAAAGTAGAAAGCTTAGAAACTTTGTAAAGACAATCCCTTTGTACTACTCCTTGAATTAAGTGTAAATAACCTAATATGTTGAGTCATTATTCTAGTCTGATGGGGAAAAAATAAAAGTGGAGTTATATACACAGAAAAACCCTAGGCTCAGCTCTGCATTTCTTTGACATTGGAGAGTTTTCTTTCCAGAAAACTTTGAATAAGGTGCTGCACTTTATGAAAGCCCTAAATGCTCAGCTTAAAAACATCAGCTATTTAGCTTGCTCTATAGATCTTATTGTGCAAAATCACTAATGCCCTTGGCAGTAAACAACAGACAATATACATAGTGTTAGAAACAGGTCTGATTCACGTACAATATAGATGAAGTGACAGCAAACTGGCATTTGCTATACGTAATATTTATTACCTAACACTTTGTAGTTTGCTGATGAGTAGTAAGCACGGCTATCCTTGGTTTGCCTTACTTACTTACACCCCAGGGAATTGCATGAAAATACAGAGCCCATACACTTCAGCACTACCGGAATGATGCTGTTAGATAAGTGCATTGCCTTGGAGTAACGTGGGCAACCACAGGTGGCACAGCTCTGACTCCAAGGCACAGGAGAAGTGACAGTGTACTCAGTGATCCCCCCTGACCAGCTCAGCCACTCAAGTTTTTCTTTGTGAATAATTACGGTCTAGTCACCTGCAGCTCCCTAAGGAAGTGAGTATGGAAGCTAAAGGTGTAAGTCAGAGAGCCTGAGAATTTCATTTCTTGCTATAGTAGTAGAGAGAGGGAAATCAGATGTTTCTGTGTCATTCAAAAACGGAAATTCTTTTGAAGAATTCACATGGGGAAAAAGAATCTATATTTAAGAAAAACATAAAAATCAAAACTACTTCAAGTGCTAACATCTACATTGCAGAGAATAAAACAGGAGAATATGCCCCGATAATGTTGATGGGGAGAAAGAGGTCCTTTAAAGAAACCTTTTGTCTTATATTTCTTCTGTGCATGTGGGATTTGTGATGGGTGGCAGACTTAGTCTTTGCAAGATGCCTTTGTGAGTGCTACGCTGGTGCTTAGCTGTGATCAGCAGCCTGGAAGCCTGAAACAGAGATCTTACTTAGAGGGAAGTGGGCTAATTTAATTTTCACCCCATGCAAATTTTCTTGTCCCACTAGGAATCAAGTTAACGGGGCAAGAATGTGCAGTCTCCCTCCTCAGGGCTGCCTGTAGGAACCCTCCATCATCAACATGTTGGTGTCATGGCTTCAGGCACCACCACCAGTGTTAAGTTTCATCTGTTGCTGCCCAGTTAGAGAGAAGGCAGAAAGATGTGCTGGCTGCAAGTTTGTGATGTTTTATGGAAATACAGCCAGTACAAAATAGACCAAACTCAGTTCAAATGTTAAACTAGAGAGCCATAAGCTGATAATGACCTTCACTCATAACATCATAAACAAGACCCCATTTAATAACTCTGAGTTTAAAACTATACCCATACCCTTTCCAGCTGTCTTCTCCCACTTACCTGGAAGAAATTGCTGACCAGAGTTCTTTGATATTTTCCCCCTCCAAATCAGTAACATTAGACCATTTCATGCATGAGATGTGAAATGTGAAGGCCATTGAACACAGCACATTTTCAGAGGCTCAGTCCAGTGTCACTTAACATGACATAGCAAATTATGGTCTAGAGATGGAAATTAAAACTCATAATAATAGCTTCCTCAGTTCTTATCAGTGAGGGATAAACTTTCTAGATTAAACCAGTGTAACTTCTTGTCGTGTTAAAATCTATCCCTTTATTGAGAAACAAGGCAGATAATATATCAGTTTAACCAAGGATTTATTTGTATTCGCACAGGTAAAACTTACTTACACAAGGCTCTATTGTGCCAGAGCAAAAGTCCATCTAGCACTGAAATTCCACCAAGGGCTAGCTTTTTCTTGAAAATATCATTGTGAATAAGCTTCAGTGCAGTATCACCTTTGGGACCTCATGTTCAGTGTGCAGTCATGGAAGAAATCCTAATTAGACTTTTGAACTTCCTTCAGGTCAGTCCTAAAACTTAACTCAAAAATAGCTAGTCAGAAAAAAAAAAAAATCACAAGGCTTTTATTTAACAAGTACAAAACAAGAATAAAAATAATAAGTATTTATAGAAATTAGGGCTTTTTCCATTTCAGGAAGAAGATGGCTTATTGATTTTTGACTAAAAAGAACTGATGAATTAATCGAAATTTTTAGTTTGGATTTATAATTAGTCAAAAAATCTAGTTTAGGGGTTTTTAGGAATGATGCCCAGGCTAATGTGGAAAATCAAAAAGAGCATCTGTAAGACATGCCAGTGAGGACTGGCCGCCTTGTCCTACTCTGCAGTGACTGGAGCAAAGCTGCTGTGCTGGAAGAAAAGAGCTGGAATAGTACTTGCACAGCCAGGCCCATTTAAGTGAGGAGCCAGTGGGTACTGTTCAGGTATTAGGCCAGTGTCTGCCATTTCCCACCTGACAAACATTTACCTGAGTCTTAAGCTACTTGTAGGAATGAGAACTGCTGAGAGGTATAAAAACCTGAAGGGTCAGGCCTCGGACAAGTTTACTAAACGTATTTGTTTAGTGCATTGGTGCCTTGGAAAATCTTATTTGTTACCCCACACTTCAGATACACCCCATCTGGCAAGAGTTTGTAGTTTAATCACAAGTGAGAGCAGCTCATCAGTAAATGGAAACATTAGCGCAAAAGGAGAAAAAATCTGGGAGTGTCAGCCAATCTGGAATGAGCTTAAATAGGAACACAGTCGCTCACACGCTGCCTTCCTGTTGGTGTACTGCTCCAGGAAGCAGTATGGCCATAATGAGAAAGGAAGACAGGACTGCAAATCCCTGTGATAGGCAGGATTTTCCTCCACATGCAACCACTTAGCACTGCAGCTGTGCTGACAACTTGAGCCCCAAATTCAGTAAATGCTAACCTGCTCCCCTTTCCTCACATGTCTGAAAGAGAAATACACCTGCACGGGTGGCTGAGAGCAATGTCCCATGCTGCTGTGGAAATCAAAGCAGAATCCTGACTCGCTGCATGGTGCTAAAGCAGTTCTCCTGTGCTTAAGGAGCAAAAGCTGCTTAATCTTAGAAAGGGACTTACTGTTCCTGCTCCTGCGCCACTCCAGATGTGCTTCTCTCAGGGTCTGTTTCTGTACTGGCTCTATGTGTAGTGCACTGCTGATCCTGCCCAGCTGCAGGTGTGTCACAGATAGGGAACAGGGAGAGCAAGAGGGTCGATTCTCTCTCTGCATCTTATTTTGCTCACAGCAGTGTTCACACTGTTTCTCTGTTTCCTGGTCAGATGCATGAAGTTCTCATTTCTAATCTACCAGCACTGGTCCTGTGCTGGCAATAAAGAAACCTGAAAAAGGAGTCATTGAGGTTGCTTAGCAGAAAAGAAAAGAATTAATCTTCTAAAGAGAAAAGGCTTGATCTTCCCATACCATACATTTCCGCTCTAGCCCCTATATAAATTTCATAATGATTCCTTATAAGCCACATATGTACAGAGGCTGTTGCTGGCTTGTTTGCCGGCTTACTTGTGGTATTAGTGTCATGCTGCATAAATAGGTCAGTCAGCACGTTTGTATTTAGCAGCTCATACATCTGCACATGATTTTGTAATTTTCCCCCTATATTCTCTGAAAGTACAGTAAGAAGGACAATTCTATGTTAAAGAGTTTATACACTAAAGTAGGGACTGAACACCAAAGTTAATTGATTTAGGATTCTTAGATGTACTTGTTAAACTGCTGTGCTGCCTCCTCAATCTCTGACTCCCTTGTCAGGATATGTGGGTGGGGTCTCATTTTTGCTTGTGTATTATTAGTAAAATTGTTAAATAGTTTCAACTCATATGTCCAGAGTGCACCGATACAGTCAAAAATCCTGTTTAGAATTTGGCCATATACTTATAAATATTAGTAGCAAGAGTATATTGGAAAATATTAAGGATTTCCATTCCATTCTTCAGAAAAATATCTACTACTTATTCTGACTTCTTTTCCAATTGTTCTTTAATCTCATTAGCACAGGAAACATTTTCCTATGTGTGATGACTCATGTGCTACACTTCTAAAAACTGGCTTATTAGATGTAGTTTCCCAAATCAAAATTTGTCTTGGGGAAATGCTATTAACACTGTATCTGAAAGAAATAGCTAGGCTCAGCTCTTAAATTACAACCCATAAGGGGTGATCCTTACTTCAGCCTGTAAATTGACTAAATCTAGAAATCTCCTAGAAGTGATAATTCTGAAACCCTAACATACAGAGCTAAAGTAAAAGTATACTCTGGAACAGAATTTGAAAGAAATATTCTGTAAACTGAAAAATAACAAATCCCTGCAGACCTGAATAAAAAGGTGGGATAATTCTGTATTTGGGGCTGCCATGGATTCTGTGTATTAAAAGCTTATTTTCACAATCACAATCACAGAATTAAGCATGATTCGGAGTAAACATGGAAGATCTCTTAAGGACGGTGTATCTTCTAAGCTCTCACTTTTCCAATCATAAGATAAATTAGAGCTATTAGTACCTGGAAAAAGAACATATGTTGTTGTTGTTCACATGGGTACTTCATATGTAGAAGTGTAATATTCTCTGAGGCAGGGAAGAGAGGTGCAGGAGAGGACCATCCCAAGAATTTACTATCACCGTAAGGCTTAAGAGAAAAAGTATTCAGAGAACAGCAATATCCAGGAAGCAAGTGGTGTACAATACAGAAAAAAAACCCATGACAACTGTCAGTATCTATAGGAAAAAATTCAAATAGTATGTAGAATAAGGTTATACAATTCAGATCAACTAACAGCTAGGTTTTGTGCTGCTTTTAGGTCAAAACTTCCTAGTTTATGTAATATCACAATTAATTCCTGAGATGCTAGAAGTTTGTTATGGTTCATCTAAAAATCCTAGGAAATGTACAACTCCCAGATAATCAATTGTGGATAAGAATAAAAACAATATTTTCACAGATTTTATCCTGCAACAAAAGCTGCTGCAGCTTTGCAGTATTGAACAAATTGTTTTAATAACTAGTAGAGAACACCTGGTTTAATTGTTTTAATTAACTGATTTATGCGGGTCAGTATTAAAGGGTACTCGTACATATTTAGAGAAAGTAGCTAGGCCTATAGACCTCTAAAATTAAACATAAAAACTTAATGAAAGGCAAAGATAAGCATACGCTAAATATCTTCTGAGATTATGTCCAAGGCTCACAATCATGAATTCCCTAACAGAACACTGAATTTTAGACGTGCTGTTTGAAACTGTATTCCAGTGCCACACAGCTGTTGAGACTTTTTTGACTTTTTAAAAGGAAAATATGTCTTAATATAGCAACTTTCCTGTTACATTAAAGGAAAACATAACTTCAGCCTTAAGAAGGGTCAAGAAGCTGTGAATTTAATGTAGGTAAAAGCAAGACAGCATGCCAGGAAGAACACTTTCCGTCTTTCAAAGAAGCGAGTATTAGTACTGTCAGGTGATACTGTGAACCTGATGGATGAGCAGTCTAACCCAACACTGCAGATCATGAGTTCCCTTCAAAATTGTATTGTAGGAGAAATAGTCATCCTAATTCTTTCACCTTGTATTTCATAGCACAAAATAAAATATTTACTGTTACTTTTGTGAAGACCTACTGTGATATATTGTATCTGAGCCACTGCCCGAAACAAACTTGCAGATTCCTGTAAGCATAAATTTGATTGATAATGACAATAGATATTAAATTGTGGAATTCTACTGAGTTATAATACAGCAGATGACTTAACAACTCATTGATATGGCAGAATAAATAATTTACCGTTTACTGCAGAAAATGTAGCATTTCCCCACAGCTACAGTATTTCTTACTGTAATCTACTTGAAATCAGTTTCATTTTTCTGAGTTGTGCAGTTAAAATTAATACAATAAATGTAAGTATTAAATACCTAACCGGAGAGTTAGAGCCATCTTCTATTTAATGTTATGATCTATTTGGTTTACATTATCAGGGTATGCCAGTAGTATATTGAGGAGTATTGTAAGCTTGCTGTGCCAGCTCTGCCTTTGTTGGATCAGAGCCACAGTATGATGGCCCTAGGGGAGCTGATTCCTTTTATGTGGTCTTAGGAGAACTAATTCTTGTTATGTGGTTTTATGGCTTTTGTCTGGCTCAGCTAAAGCTCAAATCTGCCTGAAATATACCATGGTGACATACCCAGTGCCATCCTCTTCATGCTGTAGGCCTAACTCTTGTGGGCCAGTCATTATATCCTGTTAAAAGAATGTACTGTAAAACTGAAACTGCATCCTTGCAAAAGGAGGAACGATGAGGAAAATAAAAGTGTGGAAATCCAAACACCTTCAAAGCAGTGTTATGCAGTCACATGTGGTACACCTGACCAATATTCTTCATAATTAGTAAACAAAGTCTCAGCAAACCAATAGCTGCATTCATGAAAAAGCTGCTTTCCCACCTACATGCAATCTGCCTCTTGCTTTCTTACCTTTAAAGTAGCTTTTTGTCTTCTGTGACAGAGCTACTGCAGTTTGCACATTCATCTTTGTAGCACAAGGTGCTCTCACTTCTTCAAGTTCTGGGTATGACTGACAGCAAACCCCACAGCATTAGTTTCTCATCAGCCAAAAGCAATCTCATTCAAAAATGGCCTTTAAATTTGCTGGCTTATTCTGTGAAATAACCTGGCTGGCTGGCAGTGCAGGTGTTTCAGCGTAAGGGTTTCTGCTGGTTTAAGATTTGACAGACTCCAGTTGGTGCCCCTAGTTATTTGACAGTGATGTGGCAACACTGAGTGGTTGCTGATGAACAGGTTTGCAGTGATCATGCCTCTGTTTTCTGTTTTTGTTTTTTGTTTTTATCTTTTCCTCAGGGGAAATCGCTCACATCAAAGAGGTTAACCAGTCTAGTGCAGTCCTACTAAAAGGATCACCTTGTAGCATGGAAGCAGACTCAAATCATTATACATACTTTGTAGCTCACTGATTGCCTGACTCAGAGGACAGTAGAACAAGATGTTGCATGAGCAAGGACCTGACTTGTTTTCTTTTGTGTATACTAAGGCATTACAGACTCCGAGGGACTCTCTAGCCTTTCGATGCCACCATTTCGAAAACTGTCTGCTCACTTCCTCCTTCATATCAAGCTGGATCTGTGTCTTTTTATTTTCTGCAAGCTCAAGTACAGTGAAAAAAAAGCTTCTGCTAGGCACAGTTTATTAAAAAAAAAAAGCAATCAAAACCTGGAAGAAATGTAAAATATGCATATATTAATAAATATACATATGGCATCACATTTATTGCACAATAAATTAGCACAGAAGGTTTCATTTCACTGATGTATTCACATTGAGAAAGAAAGCCTGTGTCTTTGTCTGTTGTCTGTATATTCTCTGTTAATGTTTCTTGCATTTATTTTTATACCATATTTAAAAAAGAACACCTTTTATTCCAGATGTATTAAAGCTGATCCTTTCTCTGTAAATTTGTGTATGTTTATATTGTTGTTTTATCTTTCATTAAAAGATGCAGAATCTCTTTCCTTTGGGAAGTTTGAGATTTTAATATTGAATCTGAAGATTAGTCAAGAGCAAAATCATCCCCAAAAGTTACATACCTTGTGCTTTCTAAAAAGTGACATGAAATGGCATTTTCTTTCTCTCAGTGACACCTAATCAAACACACTTTATTGATAATCATTTACTTTTTCTTTTCTTTTTATCAAGCTAGCAGCAGAGAGACCTTTCCAGCTTGCTTATCATCACATAAGCAAACTTTTCTTTAAGCTAGATCCGTTCTGTCATAGTGCAGCCTGCACAGTGATTCAGTCGCTACCCAAGCCCAGATCGACTGAACTGAATTTCTTTAGGAACGGACATGAACAAAGGTGGCTGAGAACAGAAGTGTATACTTGCTAAACAGAAAGGACAGTGTTTCCTTCTCCTTGTCACTTGTGAGCCAATGCACCGTTTTAAACTGAAAAGGTAGTGGTTTGGGAGTGTTACGTGTACTATCTGTAAAGCAAACCTTGGTTAGTAAGCCAGGAAGCTGTCATTTTAATTCAAGGGCTCTATTCAGGTGTGCTGTTGAATGTCTGCTGCTGAGGTTACTCACACAGACATCTATTGACAGGTTTATGAGAGCATATAGACGTTTCCCATGAGGTTGCAGATACGGATCTTTTGAAGTTAAACTGAACTGTAACCAGAAATCCCTGCTCGGCCTAAGAAACAGCAGTTTTGACTGGCAGAAATGACGTAAGGATGGTAGGCAGAACTCTGAGTTGAAAAACAGCGAGGCAAACAACAAAATGCTGATACCTCCAGGGCATTGTAGGGTGCATAGGACAAATAACCCTTTTTAGCAATGCACAGGATAGGCTTAGGACAGCCAACTCTAGCACCATCTGTCATACTGACTTTGGTTTGATATTGAGAAACAGGAGTCTTGTTTTGAAGGGACTACCAAACCTAAAAATGCACAAAGTGGGACAGTCATAGACACAATATAAGACAATAAATTTGAATACAGTAATGCTATAGTCATCTCATTTAGCATCAGATACCTACCTGCACTGTTGCTGCTAGGGACAGGGCTCTTGCACAGAACAGCTGTGGGCAGAAGGGAGCTAAGCTGCCTTCTGCAGGGAATGCTCGCTTCTCTGTTGGCTCTGTCAGTAGCCTGGTGCAGCCATAGCCCTAGCTGCAGCATCTCAAAAGAGATGCTGGATGAACCCAGGCCAAAATGCATTATAGATCACTGTGAATGGATGTTCCCCAGATTTAGCTGAGTTGGGGGTTCTGGTGGTTTGGAATTTTTATTTGTTCTTTGTTTTCATGTGCCACTGTGTTTCTGGTTTCTAGCTAGGATGGTAATCACTGCTTTCAAGTGTGTCAGGTTTTGTTTGCATATTCTACTAAGCTTTTATCAGAAAACACTGGAAATGCCCCATGAGCGCTTGAATTTGTCATGAGCTCCATCTAGGTCAACTGAAAATATTCAGAGTCTATGGAGGCCAGATGAATTTTAATAAATAGCCACACTGAACCCCAGATCTTAAACTCTGAGATTTAATTTTCCTTTACCACAGAAATGTGAGCTCTGAGGCATGAACTTGTGGCCAGGCAATCCACAGAAATTTGAGCTCTGTTTCACTTCTTAGTGCCAAATAGAGGTATTTATTTCCAAACTCCTGCTGCCACCAATTGCATCAGCTGGTGTATTGCCTGTTTTGCCTTAGGAGTTAACTAATTAGATACCAGTGTCTGCTTTGAATAATCACTCCTTTCAAATAACTAATGTTTCAAATTCATGCATTGGGTACTTCATGCAACTTTTCCCTAACTCTTCCTTCCCACCCCCACCTGAAATACTTTGCAACACCCCATGGCTGATAAAAAGATGTGAAGCATTTGTACCCCTGAACCCATCTTGTACTTGTGCTAGTTTTTTCCTTTCATTAAATATGAAGTCACTCTAGATTTGCACAGGTTTTAACACAGTGTTTATAAAGTAAAAATACGCATTACTAGTAAGGATTTCGAAGTAGTCAGAGAGCTGTATTAAAGTTTCATTTGAGTTTAAAGTGATGCAACTTAATTATTACATGAATGAATTTGGCTCAAACAAAATCTGTCCTACCACCAGCTGATTTTTAAAACGTTTGTCTGCAACCTTTTGATACTTTACCTGATCACTGTCACCTGCCAATGATACCATACTTGGACTGCAAACTCCAAGTAGGCACAAACTTTCTTTTGCTTCCCCACAGAGAAAAGCTAACTATCTGTTGCCACATTTATATGAAGATCCACTTCCAGAATTAAGATTAACTCAGATTAAGGCTTGTTTGTACAACCACCAACCAGATGAAGTATGCATTTGGTTACACAGTGATAAACCTGTTAGGAATTTCAGTGAGGCCACAAGTCTGCTGAGGTAAAAAGGACCAAGAGAGCAACCCAATCTGGAGGGACCACATTTCTTGTCTCCTGGGGAAGAGCCTTCAATCGGTGCCATCTGGCTTTGCCCAGGAAGCTGCAAATACCCTCTGTTGGGAGATATTAATTGTAATATTCATTCAGATAACAACTTGGTGCTGGGAACTTCCGTCTGAGAAGTTGGGGTTCATCAGATAGTCTTGTTCCTCATACATCCTTGGGCATAAAACAACCCTTAAGCCTTCAGCAGAAAGAATTGTTTGCTGATGATGCTACAGCCTTGAGATGGCTTTGTGCTCCCAGACCAGCCTGGGAAGGAAAATGGCTAGTGGGACAGATGGGAGCTTCCCTAGCACCTACCCAACAACAGCAAAACAGTCACCCATTCTTCTGTGAAGTGCAATTGAAAATTCTCCTTCAACCCTACAAAACCAAAGAGAGAGGAACAAGGCCTTAAACAGTGACAAAAGAAATAGTAAAATGCTGAGCTGAAACAGTAATGGAGACTGGCCAAAAATTAATGAGCTGGAGGTGAATACAGGAGGAAGAAGTGGGATTTAATTGTGGTGACCAGAACAGAACCGACAAGGGAGGAGAACTGGGGAACTGAGTAATGAAGATCAAGAGGCGGAAGGCAGCTGGTGGACTCCCAGCCTGTTAGCCACAGCCATGCAGAGCTGGAGTCAAACCCCCCCAAAAGTCAGACAAGATCTACTGCAGCTGACCCTTTAATGACATTTTTTTCCAGCTAGAAAGCCATTAATACCAAGTGTCTACAATTGCTTTTTTTCAGATTGCACCCCTTATATTGTTTGAAATGATGAGATAAATACCAAATAGTCCCCCAAGAAATAACAAACTGGAGAGCTAAAATCATTTCCAGAAAATGAGACTTATAGGAATGCATTTAGGATGTTTATTTATTAGAAAAAGAAAATAATCCCAGAACAGACAACTAAACTGAGGGAAGGCTGTTTTCTAAGGTAACTGGAATGAGGAGTTGGGAATGACCAGTGATTTATGTGTGCCCTTTCCAATTATTTATCTTCATGCTAAGTGATTAACAGCTGTTTGAATTTAGATTTTTAAATTACTATATTTTTAATGTCCCTTTTAGCTAGAGATGTTGTGCACAGAACTAACACTGAACTTACTAGGTGCATAAACAGGAGTTTTTCTAAAGGAAAGTTAATAGCTATAGAGATGTATATAAAATAAAGTTTTAATCCCAAGATGTTCAAGGGAAATTAACAACAACTTCTTTGAACATATTCCATGTCCACAATTTATATAAGCAAGTTACTAAGTGGCTGTGAATTGTACCAATCTGCCTTTTGATCTGACGGTGTTTAATAGATTAATGCTTTTGTCTCCTGTGAGTTGAAGGTCGGCTGAATTCCCAATATCAAAGAGATGGAGGGGAAGCAAGGATGATCTCTCTGAGGCTGAGCTCCCCCTCCTTGTTCTGTTCTGGACTGTAGAGTCCTCAGGTGATGTGTACAAATAAAAGGGTTTTGTTTGTACAGGCATCAGCTTGAGAGCTGCAGAGTCTCTACAGTCATTATCTCTGCCACTATGAAGTTTGTTTCCTGGTATCTAAACTAAATCTTCTTTGCTTCAATTTATCCCTTTATTTTTGACCAGGCTGCTACAATCACTATAGTAAAATGTTCCCTACCTTTTTGCTCAAGTACATAAATGGCCATTGCAACATCATAGCCTCCTGTGCTTTCTTTACTGGTGTTTTCTGAAGTGTCAAATGACTTCATTGCTCTCCATGCTGGGTGGTGTTACAGCTTTCTTGGAGGACAGTGCCCAGAGCAGGTTGCAGGGCTCCCACCCAGGTTTTACAGGAGGAGGGCAGAGGATTGCTGTTGTACTTCTGTCTGTACACACAGCTATGGGGCTTGCCCTTTTTGCAGTAGATGGCCACTACGGAACTGTGCCAGCTTATGTATGTGGCACGGTGATGCCCAGATCCTTTGTGCTAAAACATAGATGGTTGTTCCCCTTTGTGTGTAGTTGACTCTTCTTGGGTCGGTGAGGCCTATTCTGTTGTCCATTGAGTAGTATCCTCATTTTTCAGACCATCTATCTCTTTTCCCAAGATCACTTTCCTTGTTTGATTCTAACCTGTGAAATACTTGTAGTCCTTTTACCTGTGGGTATCTTTACGTGTGGGTGAGAGTGAGGAATCTGTGGCCTGATTCTCTAAGGAATGAATGAGAGCAAGTACCATTGTCACTATTTGCCATAAGGGATCTGTATGTATAAATTGTTAAGAGAAATTGCTGTGACAATAAATCCTGAGAACCTGCTCAAATGCTAGATGATAGTCCTTATTTACAAGTGTGGACATGGATAGTAAATATCAAATATTAAGACACGATTGTAAATGTTACCTTGTTAGTGGCATTTGCACAATTTTTATTGTACTTTTTCTTTGCTCCCAGAACATATTCTGCTGCATTCACCTTCATTGGCTCCTTTTTGATTTGGCTAGATTTTGAAATCTCTCATTAGATTCATCACAGATGTCAGCTTTCAAAATAGATACTATTTACCACCCTTCCTCTTAACCTCGTGGCTGCTTCTTCTGCATGTATATCACATAAATGAGGCATTTCGTTGTGCATGTGTCTTTTATATCCACCTGTTCATTCCTTTCCTCCTTTCCTTTTTAACAGATGTGTGGCAATGGCATATTTAGTGTAACTTACTTTTCTACCTTTCTGCTGAGAGGAATGTATAAACTGAAATCTCTGACCCTTTTTGAGTTCACCTCTTCTGATGCTCTTATCTTTGTATGACTCATCTTTTCTTTTAGGCTCTCTTTCTTCTCCTCCCCCTCAGTAACATCTTTTTTAGGATTCTCCTTCTTTTATGTTCTTTTCCTTTGTTCCTCTGATCCTTGCTCCATTGATCCCTCCTGTGTGTCCTGTGGTGCTCACTAATGCTCTTTATACTTACCTCCTCTGTTTTATCTTTCTTGGAATTCAAAGAAATTACAGGGGAGAAAAAAAAACCCAAAAAGAAAAAGCATTAAAGGAAAGGCAGGTCAGTGCTAGGGCCAGGGCTAAGGCAGATGTAGAACGTGCCTCTGACTGTGGCCTGATCTCAGGAGACCATCCTGCCTATGGCTGCCTGCCTTTTCGTTCCTCACTTTGCTTCCACCAGCTCTCCACTCCTCCAGACACTGCTGCCCCAAACTCCTCTCTCTTGGAGGTGTTGGTGGGGATTCAGACATAACCACACAGAGGCATTTCTAAACACCTGAGGTACTTCCCTAAGCTCCTCTGTGCATCAGCCAGAAGAGGTTCATAAAATCTTTACTTTGACTGGCAGCAGGATTAAGGATTAGCCATTCAAAAGCTAGTCTGGCATGCTATGGCATGGCAACAGATCATGGAGTAGCTGTTAGTAATTTTACCACCTTTGTCCAAACTGTTCTCCAAGTCTCTGTGTAAAGCCCTTGTACCAGGAGGGTCACACCCTCAGGTGTCTCTGGGCTGGAGGAAGGAAAAGGACATGTACTCATGTCATTCACTCCAGGAATTGCAGTTCCAAATAAATTGGGAGCTTCAGTTTTTTTCATGGTAACAGCAAGGTGAGGGAGGTCCACAGACTGATGCAGAGCGCCTTGGTCTCTATCAAAGAGTCTGAGAGGCAGGAAGGAAGACTTATGCCCACAGCTAGGAAATATTTCTAAATCCTGGTCTATACTGGCCTGGGAGGTGGCTGCAGTGAAGGTAGTGAACAGGCTTATGGAAGCTTGTGTTGTACCTAAATCACAGAGAAGGTTTTGGGGGTGAGGGGCATATAAATGTGAAATTTCATCAATGGATAGACTTTATTTTAAACATTCTAGTGTTTTAAAAGGTGACACTAGCAGCAAAGTAAACTGCTAAAGATACAGCGCAGATAATTAGATAGATATTGCAAGGGAGTTGGTTTCCAGAAAGTCGGGTTTAGGGAACAGTTAAGGTTGTAATTCCTAGGTCAGTCTGGGTAGCTCCATTCCTCTTTCCTCCACCCCACCTGAAGTACTTCAGCAACCTTGCTGGGTTCCTGATGAGCAAGGCCTTGCCTAATTTCTCTTCCATGGCTTTCCTTCTCAATCTTTTTCCTCATCCTTTTCTGTCACTATTGGACACCCCAGGCATGAGGCAGTAACTGCTGCTGCTCTCCCACCAGCGCATTTGTGTGCAGGGAGGGATTTTCATTTCTATGTCTATTTTCTTCCTGTAATAAAGAAGACTTAAAATGTCATACTTATATTTTGTTCCAAAGGGCTTCTTCCCAGGGCAATTCAAGTCATACAGACCCGTATCACCTACTGTTTCTGTGTACTTGTGTATTATCGATGTTCATTTTATTGGGAAAAAAAAATAGCAAAACCATAACAAAAACGTGGAAGGTATGAATTTTCAATATTTATTCTGCTGTTTGTCAGAGCTGAGTGGAACAACAAATTGGCCTTTACTCTCTGCTCAAACCCCATTGCTGTGTTAAAAGTGCACTTTGGGATTCCCATCTGCAAGGGGCATGGAACATCTGCTGACGTTTCAGTGCCTCTGCTGGTATCTCTCACTGTTTCTCCCTGCCCCAAACTCCCAGCATACTTACACTGAAATCAGAGATGTGAGACCTGTAAGACTGACTTTAAAGCATACTTGCCCTCTGCTCAGCAGGTACGCTTGTGCTGCTAGCTGGATGTCAGTTGTGGTACTCTTTGGTACTGTAGCATGGGTTTGGGGGTTTTTGAAAGATAGTTTGGTCTTCTCCTGCCCCAGACCACACCATGTGCTGGGAATTCACCTTTCTTTCTAGAAAGCTTTTGAAGGCAACCTCTTTCCACCAGCTGCATGGACTAGGAAGAGTGGCTTTGATCCCTTTATATCTTTTAATGAGAAAGAAAAAAACAAGGGTTTGTAGGCCAGAAGACCTTGAGGAATAAAACAGAGAGAGGGAGAGGGAGAGGAAAGAGGGTTAAAAATTTTAAGAGCATTAGAGTAACAGCTGGGATAGTGAAATCAAGCCCACCACCTGCCTATTGTTATGGCTATCATTTATTTCTCTGTCTTGAGAGCACTCATGGATGGCTGCTGTCTTCCTTCTCTGTGTGTTTAATGCTGTGACCAGTGAAGCATCAGGAGAAAACGGAAGAGGAGCAAGAGACCACAGGACACCCATGTGTTTGGTGGCACTGCCTGATACGGGGGTCAGCACTGGGAAGACAGGAGGACTTTGTTCTACGTACCCTTCAAACCATGTAGAGCCTAACGCTTTTATTTTTCATCTAAACAGAGATTTTGGATGTGCTGCCCCAATTATGTTGTGTGAAAAAAAGAAGAAAAGGCCTTTCCATGCCCAGTGTGGTGAAGAAGTCCAATGTTGCCCATAGAAGCTGCACCCTTTTCCAGTTCCTGAAAGCTCGTGCACAGGGATAGAGCTCATTACTCCTCATTATTGAGGCCTCATGGTCTCATGCATGCAGCAGCAGCGGCAGCTGCCTACTTCTCACTCTGGCAGAAATGAGCTGTCAGCAGCAGTCCTTCCTGTGATGCAGAAATGGCTTCTTCTAACAGTGAGCCCTCCCGGATACTCTTCTGTCATATTGGTACTGATAAGGTAGCACTAGCATGGCTGGTGTATCAGCGCTGTTCTTGTTCAATACTGCTAAAATTTTAATTCTGCTAAGGAAAAATTAGTAATCTGAATGGTATTACTTACTTTGACTTGTGTAAATACTGAATATGAAAAATACTGATTATAGAAAATTTATTGGATGGACATATTTGGTATCCACTATAGCCCATTATTTGGAAAATGTAAGTAGAGCATAGAATCAGAAAGGTAGAAAGTTAAAATAATTTTATTTGCGTTTTCCCTGCAATAATTCTGAAGTGATCATATGCCTCTACTTTCTATTTAATTTTTTCCCTTGCTGTGTCTTGCTGACTTTCATGCCGAGAACCGATGTTCACAGGAAACAAACAAACCCTATTTAATTTTCCTTCTCTAAACCCTGAGCCATGGTGATGGTACATGTCGCTGGGCAGCAACTACTGGTTCACTTCCAGCATCAGCAACCAAAACATTTGCCAGCTGTGAAACACAGGCGCCACTTAAAGCCTGCTCCCAGGAGCCGGGAGGAAGGGATGGGGCTGAGGCTGAGGCTGAGGCTGGGGATAAGGATAAGGATAAGGAGAGGAATAGGGATAGGGATAGGGACGGGGCTGGGAGCGCAGCGCGGCGCGGCGGCAGTGACACCTGGCGGGTATGCGCGGCGCAGAGGCTGCTCCCTGCAGGTCCGAGTGGGAACACTCGGGGGAAGGGGGAGGTTGGATCCTGCCCCTTCCCGCAGATGCGCTGCCTGCCCTCCCCTCTGCCTCTGCAGCTCCTCTGGGGAAGGAGCGGGGTCCGGAAGCAAAAATGCAGGTGGAGGCAGACAAGAGCGCGGGAGCTGGAAATGAGCAGTAGGTGCCGAGTAGAAGGCAATTGATGTGCTGAGGCTGGTGTAGAATTGCATCGGCTCAATAGAAGCAGATGAGATCAACGCGAGTTTACTGATTATGAAATTTACTACATTTTACTTTACGTTACACTTTACATTTCAGCTTAATGGTTTTAATCTGAAAGCATGGAGATTTAGATTACGTATTAGGAAAAAAATCTTCACTATGAGGGTGGTGAGGCACTGGAACAAGTTGCCCAGAGAAGCTGTGGCTGCCCCATCACTGGAAGTGTTTGAGGATAAGCTGGATGGGGCTTTGAGCAACCTGGTCTAATGGAAGGTTGGAACCACATGATGTTTAAGGTCCCTTCCAAAGCAAGCCATTTTATGATTTCCATGATTCTTCATGTCTTAATGAAAAGAACATGGAATATTTTTGTTAAATTACACCAGAGGAGGGTGTCTCTGTTAAGACAGTTCCCAGAAACCAATGTTGCTGCAGTGCAATGAATTAATTCTAGGTCTTTGGGATTTTATCAGGATACATTTGGCTTGTCTCAAGTTGACTTCAGTAGCTTTGGGCACTAATCTAAATAATGAAAATCCAGAGTGCTGTGCCACTGAATGTAGCAGGAGCCTGAAATGAAGAAGAAACAACGACAGTCAGTACATCAAGGTCTGGTTTGACTCTGGGGACATGCAGAGGCTGAAGGCTGATGGAAGACGTAGTTATACAGATTTGACTGCAAGTGCCTGAGGAAGCCTGGGTATGTTACTGGGAGGAAACAGCAGAGACCCCCCTCCAGTTGGCTGTCCACGGGGAAGGTGGGCGTGCATGGGAGTGCTGCTTCCAGTTGTTCCCCTGATTGCATCCAGGAGACTGGGATTTTGGTCCTGTGATCTGTAAGCAAATAGACTGGCCAGAAGGAAACCCACTCCCATCTAGTTCTAGTTTCAGGGGGAATCTCTTGGCAAAGGCTAAAATATCAATGGTTAACCTCTAGCAAACTGCAGTGGTATGATCTTTACAGCTCTCCATGCTTCAGTTGCTATCCGCACCTGAGAATGAGAATGAGAAACCAAATATAAAAACTGTGCTTGAATTTCATGGGCTTCCACTTGCATGATTAAATTATATTTTGTGCGTGCTGCAAATACATGGGTTCATTTGCATTGATTTTGGGCTGCCTTTCCCCTTTTCTCCAGAGCCTCCAGTCTGTGTGATGGTATTGATGAGAAACTCTGTCTGTATTTCAACTTTTCCCACCTCATTTTTTTTGCATATCACATTCTAGCCTTACCAAAGAATCTGTACTCTGTGAGGACAACAGGCAAGTCAGGACTATGCACGCTAATGACCTCAGATGCTGAACTGTTCTGGGGATGCTATTCTATGGAGAATCATGTATGTGGGGAGTTACTCATCAGCTTTAAAACTCAAAATGCTTTTTTCTCTATTAGTAATAGCCAACTTTCATAACAATGTTAATAAAAAATATATTAGGTATTTGTATGTAATTTTTTTTTTATGTCTGGAGTGGATGTTATGGAAAGTAATTGTCTTGGCTTTAGGAGATGGAGAGAAAGTTTGTCTTTGCTTGGATATATAGCACTTCCTTTTGGGATGGTGTCATTTGATAATTCCTGCCACATGTTCTCATGAGTAGGATGTTTTTCTTTCCTTACTGTGTCTCCCCCCAGGTCCTGCTGGGTAATATTTCAGATGGTCATGGTCAAAAAAAGCATGTGACAGCTTCCAGATGTTCAAGTAATCAAAGCGATCTGCAGATCTAAGGGAGCACACCAACAAACAAATGAAGGATAACTTGAAGGGCTGTGGTCTAGGTGGGGGGCCACATTCAGAGGTGGTGTAGCAGGCTGAAGGATAGTCTTTTAATATCTGGAGAATTCAGTGATGTCTACATCACTTGCTAAAAATGAGACAGTCTGATGATGTGGCTGGGCAGGCAGTAGAAACCGAAAACACGGGATCTGGTTGTGGTTTTCCCGCAGCTTGGAGCAATACTGGCTTCCCAGGGGACTGAGGAGGGCTGTCATGGTGCGGCTTAGCTCTGAGGTGTGCTGGCTGCTGGGATCCAGCTTGCGTGATGCAGCCCGGACTAAGAAACGTGACCATGCCCTGCTGCCGTCCACACCATCACCCCATCTGGGCTGTGTCCAATCTGACTGAGGAGCTGGTACCCAGGCAGTGCTGCACTCAGCTGAGAGGGGAGGACAATTCTTAGAGCAGGGAAACACGCCTGCTTCTGGCTTGCTCCTAGCTGCCTTATATAGGCACCTCTTTAGGCATTAATAACTAGTTCAAAGCTGGGGTTTGGGAGACCTTCATCAAATCCATTCATCATCCCAGGTGATTTTTGTTGGTCCATCCTTCCAGCTTTTTAGAAACAGACAAGACAACTGAAAATGTAAAACGGGACACTGTATTCCTCTTTGGGAATGTAAAAATCTCCTCATCAAGAAAAAAAATAAAGCTTGCATTAGTCACTGTCAATCTGATACTTGTAGAGGTGAATGAGGACAGTTGTGTACCACTGTGCAGTGTGTATGGAGCAGCAAGCAGGAACAGGAGGCTATATGTCACTGACTGCTGTTCTGCAGGCTGGGCAGTTCTCTCTGGTCACAGGAGGGACAACAGCACCACCTCACAGGATCCTACAGCAAGTCTTCTGGTGCCTTTTTGCATGCTGGCATGTCGTGTGGCACTGCCTCTGCTGCTGATGGCACGTCCTTTGAAACAGATGTAACAGATATACTCTGTGTGTGCAACTGGCACAGTTCTGCTGGAAAATTGTTTTACAAAGCCTTCCATGTCAGTGATGGGGAGGAGCAGACATTATTATTATTGTTATTTTTATTATTATTATTTCTACTACTGCTATTACTTCTACTAATTTGTGTGCAAACATTGCTGTCTCAAAATCTGGCTCAGCTGCTGGTGGAGAAAAGAAGACCTGATCACATCAAGGGAGCTGCTGGTGTTTTGAATGTTAGTGTGACTACAGGTTTGAATGTTAGTGTGAGACTCCTACAGGCTGATGCTTTTGAAGCATAACTATTTGGGAGATTGC
>NW_009917401.1:0-12215 GCF_000696875.1 Nestor notabilis | reverse complement strand
CTTTCCCCTTGATAGTAAGGCTTTTTGTGACTTTTCATACAATCCAACACAGGTCTTTTACTGCTTTGAAAGGTAATAGTGTAGCTAGGAAATTCAATTCCACACTTTGAAAAGGAGCAGCTTTGTGAAAGTTGTCCACCACCAAAGGCAGCTTTTGTCAGTCAGGTTCTCTATATTGTATTCCCCAAGAATTTGGAGAGCTTCTGGCAAGATTATTCCTTGGTTTTGTTCAAAGAATCCCTTTGTATGTACATAAAGGAGGAAAGACCAATACACTACTCACCTGGAAAATTGGACTATGGTGTCCATGTGCATGGAAGGGCCTGAGCCTGAGAAGGGCGTTGGCAGCAGTGTAGGTGCCTTGGAGGAGGCACATCGTGACATGGGCAAACACCCAAAAGTGAGGAAGATGCTGCTACGCACGAAGACACTGGTACCTGAATGCGCTGCAGGAAAGTGGTGCCATGAAAAATTAGATCTGGGTCACACAACAGATATTTGCTGTGATGAGTCATCACTGTCCTGGTTCATGTCTCTAAAACTGGGATAACAAGGTTGTCTCACATTGTAAACCCTTGAGAAGGTTTGGAGGCTTGTGTTCTTCTATGAGCTGGAGCATGAACATGTGCTTCCATCATTTGTCATGTGGTTGTCAAGACTCCAAGCTCATTGCCCACGTCCACAGGGAAAGTTATAATTACTTGTGTATGGTAAGCTAAAAATGGAAATCATTCACTGCAGTGGAAGCTGACTCAAGAAGGACAAATCATCAGTGGGGAGAAGTGGTAAGAGAAGTAAAGCTGCTGCATCACAAACCAGAAAGAAGTGAGAGAAAAAAACAAGTGGCCTCCATCTACCATCTACCCATCCTCTGGTCATCCCCCCATCTCTCCACTAGCTACATATTTGTATGTTTTTATTTAAAAAACAGGCTAGGGAGCAGCATGGGGAGGGCTGGCTGGGGCAAGAGGAAAGCAGATAAAGACCCTCTTCCCCTTGGCTTGTAAATCCGTGCCTGCTCTCCCTTCAAGGCTTTCATAGTTTAGAAAGAATTGCAGTTTGTTCTTCAAAAGATGTGTCAGTCTGTTATGGATTAAGAAAACAATATGCCTTCCACTTTTACTCTCCCTACAAAGACTGATTTTTGGAGGATTTGGTAGTCACTTCGTTTCAGACACATTTCTTAACATGTTCAGATTTCTTTGTGGTTAAACTCAGATCCTGTCCTTCCTGAATCCTATAAGGCTTGCTCTGTGGTGTTTGTCTTTTCATGGTCATTACTGATACATACCCACCGCACTCATTGTGCTCCACTAAAATCATTTTGTCAGGGTAAAAATTGCAAATTAAAATATTCTCTCAGAGGGCAGACCCCAAACATAATTTTGTAACAAAAAATCCCTAATTGTTTCCAAAATGAACTTAATTTAAAATGCAAGATAAATATTTCCCTTTACTATTACCCAGATGTGATCTTCCCAAAGCTTCAGACATGAATAATCTCTCCAAATTTTCCAGCTATTTCAATATCCTGACTATATTGAATTCAGCCTGTGGCTCTAGCACCCAATCAGGAAAAATCTGCAGACAAGGCCAATGCCTGATGTCTCTATCGATTAAAATCAGTGATCACACATCTTTTACTTTACTTTCCCAGTTTTGGTTCCCTTCCATTTCTTGTTTGCAGCTGGACCTCAATTTTTCCCTTTTAATGAGAACTTGGGAAGTTCCCACTACTTTCCTGTCTCTGCCTCTTCTTTCTTTAAATCTGTAGCCTCCTTCCCTTATTTTAATAGCCATCATTCTCATTTGTTGACTGCAGATTTTGGCCAAATCCTGATAATGTCAACAGAAAGGTTTTCCCTGGAATTTTAGACGTGTTTCTGTTGTGTTTTTTCTTTCCTCTCTTTATACTTCTTACTGCCTGGCTGGCTGATTTAAACAAATATTTTCAGAACAGCTTGTCCTCAGTTGACTAAACTGGTAAATAATGGATAAATATAGTTTTGATTGGGAACAGCTTTCTGGCTAAGGAAGGAATACAGCACTAAAGAAAAATTTTTCTCACCTTGAGTCATGGGATCTGGTTGGTTAAATTAAAACCATTTACTTAACCTGCCTGTACAACACACAAACATCAGAGATGTACTTTAGCTGTATTGGTACTTTGTGCTGCCTACGCTACACTAGCTACAACACCTGGGCAGTAATTCTATTTTGTGAAACAGAAATAGCCTGGCTTTCATTCTTTCTTTGTATCAAATCTAATTTTTTTTACTTCACTAAAGTCTTGGGCTTATTTTTCCAAGTCATTCCTTTTTTCTTTCTCACTGTCTGGAAGGGAAATGTTGTTCTGTCATAAGCCTCAAGCTTCAACATGTATAAATTCGTCAGTGTCTTAAGGCTGGCTGCCTATCTCCATAACTCAATCCTGCTGTAACTGTACTGTCTTCTTATCAAAATGTACTTCACCACGCCTGCAAAAGGGATGTTGCTATGTTTGTTAGGATTGCCTTTGAAGCATGTAGAGGGCTTCTATAAATATTTTTGTATGTGTTTATTCACACAGAGGGGCTAGAAATAGTACAGTGTTCTTGATACATGTAGTAAAAGTAAAACCCCAACTTGCAACAGTGATATGAATGTAAGTAATTTTATTTTGAATTTTGATTGTAATGAATTACAGCAATAGTTCACACAACCCAGCTATTATCTCAGATTGTCTCTCTGCAGAATCACAAAAACAATCTGAGTCATTCCGACTTGATTCATGTTCAGTTCCTGTTTGGGAAAGCTTCTCTCACCATCAGACCGCCTTGTAACCTTTTTTTCTGAGAAAGCTCAGATGCTGTACAACAGCCCCAGAGCCTATGGAGGGTTCTGCAGCATGAATCATGGAAAATATGCATCCCTGCTTATTTGTAGCTGGTTATTTTTGCAGAAGTCCATGTGGAGAATGAGCCATGTGATTTTATTCTGTGTGATATGTGTGTCTTTTTGGCACTCTAATGGGAATTGTTTAATACACACTAATCAGACATATCAAAAGATGTCAGTATTTGAAAGAGGAAAAAGAGGTGGAGTTGACAAGTAGAGCTGAGATTGAGTATGAACCAGTTTCAGAAAGAAAGAGAGAGAATTTGCCTTTATGAATAAAGCAAGACCTTAGAGGGTTTCCCTATTTCTCTCAAAGCACTCTTCATAGTCTGATACTAAATTCTTGTGAAACCTTTATTCATCTTTTTGTGGTTTCATTTCACCTGCGTATAATGTGTTAATTCAACTAGTACATGCAGAACATATTATTTCAACTAGTTCATGGACCTGATTAATTAATAAATAACTTTGGCACTCTTAGCTGAAAAGCATAATAGAATCGGAGAAAACGCTTTCTACTTGCCAGCCTTCCTTACATCATTTGAGAGACACCTCTCTAAGCTGAAAATGCAGCACAGTAACTCCATATATCTTGTACATGAAGCGTATAATAATGTATAACTTCAAGGAAATGAAGCTACACAGTATAATGATGATACTAGCTAACATTTCTGCAGTTGAACAGTTCAGCAGTGGGCAGCTTTGCTTGTGATATGTCCTGCAAAAATATGGTACTCATTTTACCATTAGTAACAGAGGTAGTATTAAGGGCCAGTAAGAGAATAAAATCACCAAAACATTGGCATATACAGGGTTATCATACATAATGATAACCCTATATTATATCATATATAATTAGGATTACCATATATAATGAGGCTTAGGGTTATCATATATAATGAGGATTAAAGGAACTCGGAAGAAAAAGACTGAAGTGCTTGGTCATTTGATGTCAGATGACTGAGCAATAGTCATTTATCCAGCAAGGAAAAGTAGAGTGAGATGCAGAGAAACAAGGTGTAGGCGCTGCTCATGCTGTCGGGAGCACCCTCAACCGAGGATCAGTGAGCTTAAACAGGACATGTCAGCTCATGTCCCGGGTATCAGCTGGACATGAACTCCAGGAGTAAAACTGGTCAAAAACTAATGGGACTCCTGGGATCATGCATTTTTGGCAAGGATGCCTTGTTTCCTTAGTATATGTACTGAGCTCTGAAGCATGGTGTTTGCTTCATGCACTCCTAAAGGCTGACAGAAAACCAGACAGGGTGCCAGCAACAGCTCTGAAAGCAACCAAAAGACTGGAAAGCACATTCTGGTAGAAGTTGTAGGTACACATTCTTTTAAGCATATCCAGAAAAGGTTAAAGGATAACCGGTTACAGACAGTCAGTATTTACTTCAGAACTAACACCCTTCCAATCTAACAAATAAAGATATAAAAAGCTCTGGTGGCTGGAGCTGGACAAATGTGCAGGAGGAAAAGGCTACGCGTTTCACCAGGGAAATACTTAGCTACTGGTGTGGACGGCAATAGGTTATTGTGGCTTTTCTACCATTACCAATTTTTAAATCGAGAATAGATGTTGTTGGGGTTTTTAATTTAACACATGTACTCAAGTTTGAACTGGCTCACATTCAAAGATGTTCTGTGTCCTAAATTATGTGGTTAGGTGACCACATGGCGACTCCTGGTTTTATAATCTGAAAATCCTTTTGCTCTGACAAATAGGACTAGAGGAGCTTTTACTGTGATTGAGATTTTGGACTCATGGATGCTCATTGTGTTTACTGGGGTCAGCACTCACCTTTCTTCCTTCTCCTGAACCAGCTTAGCAGTGACTGGTCCTGGCTGCAGAGCTGCACACTAGGCAGACCTGTCCTGCCTAGCCCAAAAATGCTTCTTTTTCACTTATTTCTCTCCTCCCAGGCTGGAAACCCACATTCATTTTTCCGAGGAGCCAGGAGCCACCTTGAACCGGGGAACTTCTGTAGCGCTTTGAGAGTAACCATTCACAAAGACCTTACAGCTCTGAACTACAGCACGCACAAAGAACACTTTTTTTCTAGTGACTACAAAATGCTGCAATAAGCTTTGCTCAAATGAAACCTCTATTAGTCGTAGTGGAACTTTGTATGTTAGTCACCAAGGATTTGACTATCAGATAATTGTGATTATACATTCTCTTCAGAACAACTTGCATATTTAAGAAGAAAATCAAACTCCAATCAAGCTGTTCAGAGAGTTTGAAATATTCAGATGTAGAGGTCCCAGCTTCCCTGTTTTAGCCATTGGGGTATAGTGCAAGATGCTGCTAAGCAGGCAATAGTCTCAGGATTTATTGCAGTGACTGAAATTATAAATACAGAAAGTTCACAGAAAAGCCTGCTCTCGTGAACTTTCAACCAGCATTTGCAAAGTAAAAAGCCTAGATTATTAATATAATAAATGGATGCATATCTGTCCAAATGTTTAATAAAGATAATATGTAAGAAGCACGAAACAAGTCATTTTCCTCTGCAGTAAAAATATATTTCTTCTATTGGATACAGGACAGTGGCAATAGCAGTTTAAACCTTTTGAAGTTTTCGTGTTCAGAAAATGATACTCTGACAAGACTCATACCAAAAACACGGGTCTTAGAATGAGAATTGTCAAGTCAGAGAAGTCCAAAATTTGACAAAGTAATGATTGAATTCTCTGTAATTAAGAAATATATATACACACACACTATTTAAATAAGATCTCGATACCAAAAGGTAAAACTGAATCGTTCAATGCAATCCATCAAAATCTGTTTTTCTAAATACCCTTTGTCCCCAGGAAGACATGGGGACAGCAATGCTTTTGATTTTAAAAGGATCACCTGTTTCTGGATGCTTTGGCTGCTGGACTACAGCTGGCCTGAAAAGGCCCGTACTTATTTGGCCTACAGTTGCCACACACCCTACAACTGCCTGCTTCCTACGCATGCTCTCTCTCTCCCCTGCAAAGCACTGATCGAGGACACATGGATGTTACCAAGCAAATAACATGAATTACAACTATACAATCACAGTAGTGGTGATTTTTATTTCCTGGGTGGTCCCAAGAGATGTGAACACAACCTGAAGCCCCAGGCAAATATTTATTGTCCTGTTGCCAGCACAGGTGTCTCCAGGACTGGGAGTCTGGTAAGATGAGTAAGATGGTCTGCCATGCTGTAAGCACAGGTTTGCTCATTTAGCTTGCTTAAGTCTTTTCAATTAAGCACACGCAGGCACATAGAAAATACTTCTTTTGAGTCTAATTCCTTCAACCTGAAAGGATGCAAAGATGCCCATGCTTCTTGCTGCCAAAGGACTCCCGGAGCCTGCATTTTTGGAAGAGGTAAGTGGTGGAGGAGATGGACCTGCAAAGGTGAGAAGTGTTCCTCAGAGCTAGAAATCACAGCTCAACTCTGGTTAAGATCCTAGGCTCCAGGTTTACTGATTACAGTAAAGAACTTCTAGTGACACTAAATGCTACTTTACTGTTGCTATTAATACCAGGCAAGGAGATGCAACAGGTAGTTCCAAACTGAAGATGTTACTCTATACAACTTTATTAGAATCGCAGAGGGTGAAGCCTGATGATGGAAAACACATATGTCAGGAGTTTGGTGTGACAGACATCCATTTCTGATCTGTCATGTGCTGTAGTATCTGCTTTGCTTTCCTACACGGCATTTTGTGAGAGGAAGTGGTCAATCCTTTCAAATCTGATAGAGCAATGCTGGCATTGATTTCTGTGGCTGCAGTCATGTGTCAAGTGATTTTTTGTGCTGGCACAGTGAATTCAATACACATCTACATCCTCAATTCTTGAATTTCAAAAATTTCACTAAAAGGGATGCCAGTAAACTGTTATTTTCTCTAAGTACCAGTTCTCCACAGATGAAACCATAGTAACAGCTATCACATTTGTACTGACGCTGGCCAACAAGGGCTGAAATTTTGGCCTGTTGAAATCTTTGGTAAAGATTTGGCTGAGAAGTGCAACTAGGTTTTCGCACAAAAATAAAAAGACTGAGAGGGAAAATAGAATTTTGTGTAATGGTAAAATATTCTTGTTTTCTTTTGGTTTTCAACATCTTGGATGTCAATGCCCTTAGTTCATAAAAGTTCAAGTTTGTTTGTGCTAAAATGAAACAACAACAACAACAAAATCACTGTATTTCCGTCTCTCCCTCCAAACCAGAAAACCCAGCAGGACTGTGTTTTAATGCAGACAATGGCAGAGCCACAGCCCAGCCAGGTACAAGGCAGCATAATAGTGGGTGATGAGGTGAGTCATGTGCCACCTGAACTCCTCCTGGGTCACATTCCTAAAAGCTGCTGATGTCCTGGTCTGCAGCTCCAGACCGTCTTCAGAGATCATCCAGGTTTCAGACATGAACTTTACTCTTCGCAGAGTTTCTAACAAATGCCCTGCTCTAATCAAAGCAAGTCCATCCATTGGTTTTAATTGACTTTTGAAGCCAGCTCTGTAAAACAAATACCTGTGGCACCAAATATCTTGTCCTGTCCACGACATATCTAAACCATGAAAACCACTGTGGAGCATCAGGTCCTTGACCTTAAAGCTGTATAAGATTTATGACTAAAAGCTTCTAAAAGTTGCCTTGATGATAAAGAAAGAAAATTAACTGACATTACAGCCATGCTTCATCTTTTTGGTGACCGTAGGAATTACTATTAGTGTGTTGCACAAAGATTCAAAAATGCTGCCAGAAATTATAGGTTACACGGGATATTTTTGTTGTTGTTGTTACAGGATCTTTGCCTATTCTGTTTAGAGTTAGTGTTTGTTGACTAGTGATGCTGATCTCTTTTTAGTTGCTACTTGCTGATGCGCTTCCAGCACGGAAAACCAGCAGATGGCAGCACGAAGCTGCTATATCTGGGCTGTTAGCACAAAATGGGAAAAAATACAAACCTAGCTGAGAAAATAAGTTTCTTACAGTTTGGTTGCTTTCAGATCTCCTCAGACCTCCTTCCTTTTCCTGTTCCCTTGGATCGGGTTTGGGTTTGGGTTTTGTTTTCTTTTTCTTTCTTTCTACTCACTATTGGAAGAAAATAAAAAAGAACAGCAGAGGAAGAAAATTGCTATGTCAGGTCATGCTGTACTGATTTAGTAGAAGATAGTAAGACCTGATGTGACCTGCTGGAAAGATGACATGAGGTTATGTCCTAGCCTACCAGTGCTTCACGTCGTATTAAACACTCCACAGGGGAAACATCTGGAGGGTTAAACAACTGCTGGGTAATGCAATTTTAAATACCACTTCATCAAAGTAATAGACTCCACAGGACCCTCTTGGGATCTGTAAACTGATGTGTTCCAGGCTTTGTGTGCTGCAGCCCTTTTGTGTAACACATTAGGGAAAGCCTGATAGCTCTGGCTGTTGCAGGGTGATAGAACTGAAGTTTGCAAACTCATCTACAGCACACTGCCTTGCTAGGCCTGGGATCAAATGCATGGCCTTTATGGTTTTTCTCTTCTTTTCTTGCTCAAAGATTGATAGTTTGTATATCCAAAATTCCTGCAAGCTGAAGGAAAGATTTTAGGACAACAGATTTACTATTGAGCCTATTTTAACGGCAGTGTATAAGCTTCAAAAGGAGATTGGATCCCATGCTGTTTTCCAAAGTAGTTACAGAGGAGAGAGCAAATCTTCTGTACACTCTGCATAACCAGCCAAGCTTTTAAGCTGAATAACAAGTGGATTCCTTGGGTCCTTACTGGTCCTGGCTCCTCTCTTGCATTCTTCAAATACAACCCAGCTGTAGCTCCAGCAATACAAATCACGAAGGAAATGTGGTGTCCAATTTGAATGACCATGGAGGCTGGTGCCGCGATCTAGCTGCAAATCAGCCTACCTGACAGTTAGTAGAACAGTGTGCAGTTTGTCAAAATAACTCCTTCCACTATTTCAGAGCTGCTAAACAACAATTAAGGAAAGACCCATGAAATAATTAATCACTTTAGTCCCACTGAATAATTAATCACTTTAAGAGAGGATAGCCCAAGAACTTTTTGTATTGCCTGCTAATGCAACATTTGCTTTCTGAATCCAAATCCAGCAAAACACTTAGCCCACACAGATCCCTGCATCTGGGCACACAGAATTTGATAGCTGTCACCAACTGATCTTTGTCACTACTACAATCATGCAGAAGGACACTTGGTAACTCCTTTCCAGGGAGAAAAATTTAGGGTAAGGCTTTCAGCTGGCATGAGCCAGCAGCATTCAGCTGAGGTCAATGGAAAGGCTTTGATTCCTTCCAAGTGAGTATCTGCTCTCACTGCTGTCCTTGCTTGCTGATCCTTCTCTTTGCTCTACTGTAATCATTTCAGATCAAAGGGCAGCGGATAATTCCTCAATGAGCTGACACAGTTTCAGTTCAGAAATATCTCTGGGTAAGTTTTGTGTGAAGTCTGTCTAGGTGGGATGCTGATAGTAGTCACACAGCAGGGGGAGGAGGTCTGAAGCTGACTATAAGCCACCACTTGTTACTGGGTTCTTGTAAACTCTGGGAGGTTGTAAGAAGACCAGAAAAATGTTGTATTTCTGTCTCCACTGAGCCATATATGATAGTCTTCAGCCACCTTAGTATCAGCAGGAGAACAGACCTGAATTGTCCCTGAAGTGGGTGCTGCAGCCTCACGTGACACCTCCATGCCATCCCTGCCCAAGATGTTTATATCAGGCAGTCCATCCACAGGTAATCATATTACATACTCTATTCTTTGGAAAGTATAACATTTATGAATGCATATATATGAAAGATGCCCTCCCCTCACTAAACTAGTCTGTGGCCTATGCTTTAAAACCAGAACTTATTAAGACTGCAGACATATGAGCTACTGTAATTTACTTACTGGAGTTATTTTTCCATCCCTCATTATTGCTGAGGAGACCACGGCTGCCCTCCATCTGTGGAGAGGTCTTCATAAGAAAATGGGGAGCAGTAGGGAAACAGCATGGATTCTCCAAAGAATGCATTAGTTTATTTATTTATTTCAAATGTCTTTCATGTCTTGGCTTTGTGCATCTTTTCCAAGAAGCAAATGCTTCACAGATGGAAAGAAGCAATTTTCAGTTGTAAAAATTCTAAACAGTTCAGGTGAAATGAAAAACAGCTTCCTGGAGACACGCCAACTTGTTTTTATTTCATTTTTTCCCCAGCCTCACTTTGATTGTGAAGATATTCACCCACCTTCAGGCTTTACAGCATGAGAAATGCCCTGCCTGGGATCTAATCCATGCCTGAGGTATCACTGCAGGGTCGATTAGAAAGGAAAACTATTTCCACACAGACACTACACATCTGCGCTGTTTTTCTGATGGGTATATCCACAGTAACCCTACTGCAAAAATTAAGTTTTGCAAAAACCAAGCTTTTACCGGCATAGCTCCCCTTCTGGAGGTAGTTCTGCTATGTTGTCATCAGGAAGAGGTCTAATTTATACACTGATACTCTGTCTTCTGTCAATTCATATGGATAGCTAGTGAAATTAGGGGAAAAAAATCATAGGTGATTTGTGAGAAAGAGTAATGAGCTTTTTTTTTCATCTTCTTCTCACTGATAAAGCCCTTACAATTTATGGCAGATCAAATTATCAGGAACTCCAGAATTACCCTCAGAACCTTTGGATATCATACACTGCCTATAAGGCACTTAAATCTCCTCACACACACACTCCCCACAGGAAGCCTAACTAACCCTCCGGGATATCTGCTTGGAGCCAGGCACGTGTAGCCAGACACCTACACATCTATGACCTGCTATGTGTAGACAGTGGACAAAACAATATATTCCCCACGCTGCCAGTGGCCATGGGTGTGGAGCCAGACTGACCCCCATGTGGGGCAGACATCTGCAATGGAGGGAACAGGCATAGGGGACTGGAGCTGCCTCTGGGTGACGAGGGGTGGGGTGCAGCTCCCTGGGCTATTAATCATTCAGGATGCTCAGGATCAGAGACTCAAGGAAGAACAGAAGAAGGCCTGTAATTATTAGCTGCTGATGCGTCTCTGGGAACACAGCTCCAGAACATGCTAATGCATAATGCTCAGTCATTGGTTCACTTTGGATGTTGCAATGGGTTTTACAACGCTCATTTGACAAGCATATTGTGCGGGGCTCTACAGGAAGAGAGCAAAACACTCAGCAGTGGGTGCTGAATCAGGGTCTAAGTGTGTAATCCAAGGTTATTTGGTATAAAGTCTAGGACATTCCCTGAAAAATGTTGAGTTGTGCAGGAAATATCTGGTTACTTGTGTAACTGTTTGCAAGATATACAAACTCATCAGGATCTGACTCCTAAGTCTTATGACGATAATACATTTTCTTCCAGACATGTTCAATTGCATATCTGATACACATACTGCTTGGCCAAAATGACTTGTTAGTGATTTATTTGGAATATCCAGCCTTTACCATATTACATCACCTCCTTAACTTGATGGAAAAAAGGTTTAGACTGAATTTTTCCTATTAAAAATAATAGGGCAATGGTTTCTTGATGCCAATATTTACTGATATCAAAGCAAAATATTGTCTTGGTTATTTGTCTTAATTTAGCCCAAACAGTACACAAAGCACAGGGGACAAAAACAATATGTTCTTTCTTCTAAACCAGATCACCGCTTACTAATTACTATATGATTTGAATGAAAACAGAGGCATGATTCACTGATGTTTTATAGACATTTTTTGCTATATTTAGTTTTTTTTCTTACCCTGATTAATAGAGGGGTCATGTAAGATGATTTCCTGTATCTGCTTTCATCCAGAATCTCAGGATTGCTTTTTAGTTATCCATTATACAAAATACAGCAAAATGTCACACAGATCCTTCGCTAAGATCTCTAAGAAACAGCCACATTATGTATATACACATAATAATATACATAGTGTTTATATATGTGTATATATAGCACACATATATATAATCAATTTTTAAACTTTAATTAAAGCTTTCAGATCTCAGTGGTATTTGAACATTCCTAAAATTTGGGTGTTCCATTTGTGTTGGATTCAGACATATTTTGAACAGACCATTTTATGTATCTAAATCCAACACAAAATCCAACTGTGTATTAGAGCAAGTTAATGAAAGTAAATGCCCAGAGAGGATCCTTTGCTTCTGAATGTGGACCTGGACCCAGCCAGAGATGTGCTTTCCCTTCCTGTGATTTCTGTCCTATCTGGAAACTCATGGTTGTAAGCTCAGGTAAAGCATCAAAGAAAAAGTAATTTAGAGCAGGAACTGCAGCATGAATACTTAGAATCATAGAATGGTTTGGGTTG
>NW_009917400.1:0-601 GCF_000696875.1 Nestor notabilis | reverse complement strand
CCCCCCCTCCCCCGGTGGGTGAGGTCCAGCACCACCACCACACGACCCGCCAACATTCCCAGCTTCCCATCCCTATGGAGCTGGAGAACCTCCACAGCTCCATCGGTGGGTGAGGAGCAGCACCACCACCACACGACCCACCAACATTCCCAGCTTCCCATCCCTCTGGAGCTGGACCACAAGGTTCTGCCCTCTCCAGCCTTTGGGACAGCCCACGGCATTCCAGCCGCTGGGATGACCACTTGTGTCCTCACCTCCATCTTGGTCTGGATCCAAGGCCCCACGATGTTGGCCTGGCTGGCGAACTGCCGGCGGAGGTGCTCGTTGGATTGCTGCTTGCTCTGCTCCTCGAGCAGTGCATGGTCCCTCTTGGGCACCAGCTGCTGGACCTGCCAGGAGGACCCCACCACGTTGGAAAGATCCCTCCAAAGCTCTGCTGGGACCATGGGGAAAGGCTTTGGGAATGGGAGCTATGGAAAGGAGCAGCCCATGGAGCCCCGCGGGGGGTTGGTGGGACACTGGGGTGGGGTTCAGTGGAGAAGGTTTGGGTGCTATGGAGCCCCACACCATGGGATGGGTGGAAGGTCCCAATGGCAGGGCG
>NW_009917399.1:16612-16909 GCF_000696875.1 Nestor notabilis | reverse complement strand
CTCTCCTGAGACCTCACTTGGAGCATTGTGTTCCGTTCTGGTGTCGTCAATATAAAAAGGACATGGAGCTGCTGGAGCAAGTCCAGAGGAGGGCCATGAGGATGATCAGGAGGATGGAGCACCTCCCATATGAAGACAGGCTGAGGAAGTTGAGGCTGTTCAGCCTGAAGAAGAGAAGGCTGCATGGAGACCTCATAGCAGCCTTGCAATATCTGAAGGGGGCCTACAAGGATGCTGGGGAGGGACTCTTCAATAGGGACTGTAGTGGTAGAACAAGGAGTAATGGCTTTACACTTC
>NW_009917399.1:11229-16500 GCF_000696875.1 Nestor notabilis | reverse complement strand
TCCACGTCCTTCTGATGTTGAGGACATCAGTACTAGTGTGATGTGTCCTGCCCATGGCAGGAGGTTTGGAACTAGAGGATCTTCAGGTCCTTTCCAACCCTAACTGTTCTATGATGCTATGATTCTAAAGAATCAGGGATTATGGATCTGATGGAGAAAACCCAGAATTGTACTTGTAACTTTTTCTGGATTATTTTGTTTTTATTTAAAGGTTGTTTAGAAATCCTAATTTAAAGAAAATGTTTAAATGTGTATTATAAATCTTAACTGTAAAAGAATTCCAAGGGAACTGTGCTTTATGGGTATGTAAATAGCTTTTTTTAGACCAAAATTGCATCAAGATTGTTCAATCATACAGATGGCAGCTTATGTAGTTTACCAAGGCCAGTTAGGAGCGCTGACAGTTTAGGATCAGCACTGACATAATTTCTGCTACAGTTTCCGACTCTGGGAGGTTAGAAAGGGACTTTCCATCTGACATGTTTAACGTGCCTAAGTATTTTGCTCTATTGCAGATCTAAAATCTGTGAAGTGAAAAGTGCTTAATTTTTGAAAGTAAAGTTTGCTGTAACAGTTTATGGGAGACATAGATCATATTGGTACTTGATTTTTCTTACTACATTGGTGCACAACTCAGTTATCTAATTATGCTTATGCATGTTTTAAAAAAACTTGTCAGTTCAAAGAACTTTTCTCTCAGCCTGTACACATGCAAGATTCTAGTAAGTATCCTAAGGTAGCTTCTCAGACTACAAGTTTTGTGACCTTAAATAATTTTATTTTCTGTCTTCTGATATACTTTTTAAAACAAACAAACAAACCAAAACAAACACACACACACACATACACACATCCCTGAAAAAAGAATAAAAAACCCACCCAAAACCAACAAAAATTTGTGCACACTGAAATAGTCTACTGAGGTTGAAATAGGTCAAGCTGCAAAAACTTGAGTTTACTTTGCCTTCTAAATTTAAGTGTTACATGATTAGATGCCTACTTATATTTATGTAAGGGAAACTATGAATTGATAACAAATTTAGATTCTGGATGTTTGGGAATAGGTAATGTTTTCTTAGGGTTTCATTGTGATGAAAAAAGTTTTAATTTTCTTGTGTGGCTTTTTTTCTCTTATGCTTTGAAATATTGTAAACTATACAGCTCAATGAATGCTTAAAGTTATGATGTGGACAGGTCTGTGTTTGTCACATTTCTACTTAATGTGACGATAGCTTTTGTGTGCATGAAGGTCTGTTTTGTGTGTTCTTTGCACCTTTTATTTTCTTTGTGGGAAAATGTGTAGTCCTCAATCCAGAACTAGCAGAAAGAATATATTAATTCCTAACCAGTGTAATTTTGAGTTTAAATTATTCTGCAAGTTTCCATAGTTTTCTTTGAAGTATGAATATTTTTTCTCAAATCTTACTCTATACTTTCAGCTGAGTACAAAAATGTTACTGTTCTTAATTATTGTATATGGAACAACAAATCTATAAGCTATAAGCTGACTCAACTGGGGTTTACATTATAGACCACCAGCAAATGTAATTGTATGCTGTACACTTGATGAAAAGTACAATATATATCCTCTCAGTAAGGGTTCTTTATTATAAAAGGGCTAGGTATTGCCTAGGTATTAACTATACTCTACTAAAACCCATAAACACCTTTTTACACATAGAGTACACACTTCAATGCAACAATCAAATGCTTTTCTATAAATAACAAACTTATGGAAAAAGAGGCCTTTGATTGCTTTCCAAGAATGCATTGAAACCTTAGAGGGACTTTATTTGATTCCAGGAGTTGGGTGATAGTTGGTGCATATCAATATCAGACCTCTCATAATTAATAAAAAATAGGCTTCTATTTTAATATTGGAATCTGCATGGTTTAAAAATGGGAGTTTATCATACTCTGATAAATTTTAATCATTTTCAGGTAATGCTCTGAATATTTTAACATTGTTAGTGCTCAAGAGGCAAGTTTTTCTGAAAGTGCAATATACCTTCTAAGCACATAACAATGTACCAAATAATGAGATGAGAGTTGGAGGGCAACTTTTCTCTGGTGGTTACTTGAAGTCACCTCTTTGCTGAGCCTTGGGTGAAGTGTCAGACTTTTCTTTACAAATAATTACTGTGAAAAAAAGCCTGTTTTGTTTTATGCCTGGAACAGGTGACGCCTAAATGCAAAGTGCACATTTGGTTGAATATTAGATGGTAGCTGTCCATGACATCAATCATTTAATTTCATTGTCAGTCTGAGTAAACAGCAGTTGTTTTGTCTAAAGGTGGAACTGAATTATGTGTGGCCCAACTGCATAGCAGATGGAATGTGGTTGCCTCTATGTATGAATACTATCATCTAGCTATTAACATACATGGTGCAGATGGTAATTTGTAACCAAGTACACAAAGCTGAAAACTGCAAAGTAGTGTAATCCATGAAAAGCAGTTTGCTTGCATTGCACTGCCATATATATGCTCCTTGTATGTATATGAATTAGTGAAAGGTGGCTAGGCTTCTTTACAAGAATTTCTACTCATACTCAAGTTCTAAAACTAAACCAAAATGCTGTAATTATTTCTTTAAAGGAGATGTTGAAATCTTTTGCATAGTAAAATATAAAGTATTTATTTATCCTTAAGAGCTCATGTTTTTGAAAGAGCATCTGTTTTTCATTGGAAATGTATTTTTGCCAAACTGTACATCTGGAAGCTTGAGGTACAAGGAAGTTAGCAACTTGCACAAAATAACAGCTTGACTTAGATTCGGAGTCTTGACTTCATAGTCTTGGTGGTTTGCTCTTGTTAATCAATTACATTACTTGCTTCTGGTTTTGTAAGGCATATAATTGAGAAATAAATAATATTTTTCTGTCTTCTTATTAACGTGTACTACTGGCTGGAAGAATTAGTATAACTGGCTTATTTGTATTTTATGGAAGCATACTGGCTTCAATATACTTTTGGCTGGCTACAAGAAAATTTTTTTGGTTGTCCAGCAGCTGATATGAAGGGTTGAAGGAAGCATCACCTTCTCTGCGTTTTCCTTGAGGAGTGCCTTGGAGCATGAAAGATGTGGGATTTCTGTTTACTGAGTTGTCAGGATTTCTTGGATCCTTGCTTTAGTGTGTCAGTGATGAGATAAGCTTTTGAGCATATGTAGTTGTATCACTACTTTCAAATATGCAGGTTTCCAAATTGCTTCAAGGTAACAATTAGCTTCTTAAAAGCACCTATTGGCAGTTACTTTAAAGACCTCACTCACCAGGGATGCCAAATGTTGTTGTCAAAAATAGAATCAAATTGTTTTATTGTGATGACAGGGATTTAATTTCAAATTCTTTTGTTGTATGTAGCGGGAATGCATTCACAAAGAGATGATCATGGTATTTATTTTAATACAGTAATCCATTTCTGAGACAATTGGGTTTTTTAAGGGTTTTGTAGCATCATCAGCTTTGCTAGATGTCTAGCACTTGGTAAGATATTCGAATACATGCTTAATTTGCAGGGAATGACACTGAATTATATCTCCTTTCTGTTTCTTTTGTCTCATTATCTTCTGCAGTGAGATTATAGATTCCTTCAAGCATAATGAATTCATTTGAATTCTGTTCTTGAGTGGAACATTTAATTGTTCAGTCTACCTTTTGCATTATAGGAACTCTTATTGAACCCAAATTCTGTTCTTGGGTCCATGGATTTCCACAGAAAAATTTTCTTCCTAAGACCATGCTAATAAGGAGCAAGCACCTGAATGCTTGTTTAGAACCTGGAGTAATTTGAAAGTTTTGCATGTACTATGTGGACTATTTATATGGAGGCAGCTGAGAAAAGCAAACATTTTTGTCTAAGGGTCTTACATTTATTACCCTGAAGGACAATAAAAGAAGCCTGAAAATCTAAAATGAAAGAGAAAAAATAAGTTCCTGATTGATAGGTAGATGTTTAAAATGAGCCTTCATACTCCAGAAAAAATATAAGGGGAATGGGGGGAAAACATATGCTTTCTCAAATGTCTGTGTCTTTAAAATTAAAATAGTGGGTTTATTAAGCATATTTACTCCTGTTTTTTCCTAGATAAGTAAGTGGAATTATGGACACACATGATGAACATTATAAAATTTTGTGTAGCTGAATTTAGCTTTTGTATTTGCTTCTAATAATGGTATAAATAGTTACTTTTCATAAGCTAACATAAATATGACTTCATGCAATGAATTCAGGGAGGAGCTTTCTGATTTTTCAGTCTTATGTTACAGTAAATATTTAATCGAGTTTTAAACATTAAAGGAACACTTGGGATTTTCTTATACAATTTTCCCAGTAGAGTTGTAGATCTTATTAAAAACATTCGTTATGTTGGTAGGACACTTTTAAATGAATCAAGCTTAACACCCTAGTTCTTCACCTTTGAAGGAATAGGTTCAAAAATCTGACTCAGGTCACAAGGTAAATTAGCTTGGTAACCCTATCACAGCCCCTTGTGGATGGACAAACTGCTCCTTGCAAGTCTCCCCCTCAGTCCCCAGTAAAGAAAAAAAGAAGTCAGTGTTTTCATCTTCACCCAGCACTTTAAAAGGCATTAGGTTTCAAGGTACAGGCATGTTTTGGAATTAAAGAGAATTCTGTAATTGCTTCTTTGTCTTAAGGATGTCATTTTATAAAGGTTGTTTTAAAAACAAAAACAGCCTTGAAAGTTTTGCAGATTCCTACAAATAGCCATCCATGTTCAGTTCATGGCCTCATTTACTCTGATAGAATTTTCAGTCTTTATAGCAGGCTGCAAATCTATTCAGTTTGATGATAACATACCATAGAGTATCACTACAACTAACTTCCATTAGTGTTTATTTTTTTAAGCTTCCTATATTTCTGGGTAGGTAAACTATTTATTTAAATGTAAATTAAAAATAAAATGCTGAACATGCAGAAAGCTATAACATCATGTTGCCTTTTTTTTTTTTTTTACATTAATGGAAGTATATTTTTAAACGGTCAAAACTCTCACCTGTATGAGAAAGTGGCTTTAGTAATTTATGTGTTTTTGAAAACTTCAGGGAGGCTTTTTTCCCATATTAGATGATAAGAGGACTGGAGCACCTCCCATATGAAGATAGGCTGAGAAAGTTGGGGCTGTTCAGCCTGGAGAAGAGAAGGCTGCATGGAGACCTCATAGCAGCCTTGCAATATCTGAAGGGGGCCTACAAGGATGCTGGGGAGGGACTCTTCGTTAGGGACTGTAGTGGTCGGGCAAGCGGGC
>NW_009917399.1:0-11076 GCF_000696875.1 Nestor notabilis | reverse complement strand
ATCCTTGGGTGACATAGTTTAGTGTGTGGTGTCCCTGCTCATGGCAGGGGGTTTGGAACTAGATGACCTTAAGGTCCTTTCCAACCCTAACTATTCTATGATTCTATGATTATAAATGCAATCTTTTAATTTACTTCAGTCTTTCAGTCTTTATGCTTTCTGCCCTGCTGTTGTTTAAACCTTCTGATCAATTTTGTCTTTTTCCACCTGATTATTTTCCGGTTTGGGGTTTATATTTTTTTTTTCATATTGTGTCTATGTTGGTATATCTGCTAAGTTCCTTTGTTTTCTGTTGTTGGGTGTTCTTCCACAAAAAAAATACCTTTTCATAAATACATATAGCTACACATAAACAAGTGCACATGCCCACAAGCATGTAAGTCCTTCAAATGGGTTCTAATAATAACAAATGTTGACTAGCCAGCCTTCTCCCATCTATGTTTGGTAAGTCATAACTTGCCCTATTGTAAGACATTTGAAATATTGCTATAAGCATAAGTTTTCTGGCCTATAGCCTTAATGTATTTGCCTGCACTTCTGTTTAACTGTACCTACACACTGACTACTTGTGTTCATCAGAAATTACTTGTTTTTCCTTTGGAGGACCTGTCATTTTTTTCTGCTTTACAGTGATTTCTTGTAGAGTTGTCATCCCTGACTTTACCAGGCAATGGTGATGCCCAGCTTTGTTGCAAACTTAATGTCAATAAGCACTTTCGTCCTGACTCTTAATTCTTTTCGTAATTCCTGAATCTCTTACAGAAATCGCCAAATATTAACTGATAGGTTGTCTGACTTTCCTTCTATCTGTAGAAAAAAAGAAGGTGGTCAGATTTTTCTCCATTATGACATTGAGCCAAAAGGGTGTTTCTCAGTTGGAAATACAGACATCAGGGAAGACTCGTTTCAGCTTGTTTCATGGGAAAGTTAGTTAATATTTCTACCCTTGGCCCATTAAATAAAGCTGTAGACCCACCTGAAAATAACATTTTGAAATAAATCTTAATGGTCATGCTGTCCTCCCATCCACAGTACTCACCTGTCATCCTAAAGGCTAAAAACCTTCATAAGAAGGGGAAGTTCTCTTTGCTTGTTTACACAGTGCTAAATACATATGTGTTATTGCCTATAGATTCTGCTGTAATACTTCATGCTAAGTTTTTATTCATTTGAAGTTTTCTTACTTGCATAATAGCTCTGAAATAAGCTTTAATGTGTTTTTGTTGGTTTTTTTTTTAATGAATTCTTGGCCTTAGCATTTCGTCATGGATTCAAGAGAAAAGTCATCTGGAGAGAACGTAGGCATACCTGTAAAGTTGTACCGATGACAGAAAATTAAACTCGTAACATATTCATTTGCAGGTTATTTCTAGCTTTGTTTGAAAGTCTCAATTTCATTTAGTTGATGTAAAGACACCTTTTTTTTCTCTTTTCAAATGTGTTACTCTTGAAACAATGCAGAAGAAATAATTGGCTTCTACCTATTCTATACTGTAAACCACAACACGGTCTAATAATATTCACAGCCAATAAATAATGCAAGACTGGCAGGCTGTACAACCCTGTTTAACAGCAAAGACTTTAGGAAAGCACACAGAATCTTAAGTTCTTTCATTATTTTTGACATTGATTTGTCATTAAGAAAATATATTAGTTCAGGTTAAATTGATCTGAAACATCCATTAATATAGGTGATAGATTCCTCTCTCTTTTTTTTTTTCTCTCTCTATTTTTTTCTTTTTTTTCACTGCCTTAATATTTCAAATTAAGCAATGCAGAAGAAGCTAATTCTACTGAATACTTTTATCTGATCAATTTTGTTCTGAAGAAAGGACTGGAAACCTACGGTGACGGGTACAAGTCTGTATTAGGGTCGCTGCTAGTAAGATCAGGTATAGATGACATCATCCATGAAATTGATTAAACATTATTTACCAAAATGTATCAGAATATAGTCACAACTACCTCTAGAGAATTAATGACTCCAAAGCGTTGAGCGGTGCTTGGATGGAAGGGAATATTTCTTCTCACACTTTTTGATATCCCACATAGATTTATATCTCATACTGTTGCTTATCCACATAACTTATGCTAGCTAAAACTACTATGTATACTCTACATGCTTGAGAATCTTCTAATACTCTCATTTTTACAGCTGAAAGTTTTGGATTTTACCATTTATCCAGAGCAGATTTCTTTTTCTGTCTTTTCACTGAAATCCTGTTTTGCTCCTTACCTACTTTCTTCAAAGAAGCAATTCAGAATGCTGGTCTGAGATACAAGACATGCTTACCTCTTTCAAAACAAGAGGATGCAAGTCTAACACTTCATATGTTTTGATTTTTTTCTCTGCAAAATGGTTATATTGGTGGGTTTTTTCTTTTTATTTTTAAGATCTTGTTAAAGCTGTATTAGCATTTATTTTGCTTACGACAAGAAGTTGTCTCAATGAAATGGCATGGAAAGATGAGGTAGTAAATCATAATGAGTACTGTATTACACTTTCCATTTTAGACAATGTCATCTGTGTGCTCTCCAGCATGCCTGTATTTGAGGCACACATTCCTAAAAAAGCGTTCTTTGAACAACTCGTTTTCAGAGTCCATTTTTCTATGTAATGTTCCTGTTCTAGTTCAGTTTTGTAGGTGGCTTTGGCTTTTGCTGAACACAGAATGGACATCAGAAACTGAGAAATATTCCTAATAACTGTCAGTCTTGGAAGAATTCTGTACTAACTCTGAACAAGAGCCCTGTCAATATTTGAATTAAAAATTAATACACTGAAAGTGAAGGCAATAATATTTGCCATTAAGGGTATTTTTACAGTGATACCTTTATCGCTCTTTTTCTTGATTGTAATGTTATGGTTCAAGCATCATTAGTGGTAGAACTTATAGATTGTAAGGGGGATTCTTTGGATCTTAATGACTGCCTTTGGGGTGGGAAGGGAGAGGTGGAGAACAGGATGGGAGAAGGAAAATACTTGTATTAACATCAGGCAGGTTGTGATAATCAATCATAGTGAAGTTCAAATAAGAACATGTATGTCAATCTTAATTACTCTTAACTACTGCTTTTAGTAATCAGAGCTAGCACATCTTTTAAAGGTAAAAGCTGTGTCCTATTCATACTCGGTAGCATAGTAAATAAAGTCACATGTGAACATTTATCATCTTTCATTGTTTTGTGGTTTTCTTGGTATTTCTAGGTATAAATCTTCATTTGGTATGAAACTTAAGGTATGTCCAGTGGTTCTGAAGTAAATTTGTTGGCTTTATTTTATCCAAGTATGTAAGGTAGACTTCCTGCAGGAAATATTTCCTAAACCCAAAGATGTAAATAAAGGGATCTCAGACTGCAGTTATACCAGGTAATGTCTGCATGTTGAATTTAGCTGTAGGTTAAAAAAAGCTGGATTTTACTCCACTCATTGGAGTACTACTCTCCAGGAGACTCTAACGAACAAAAGTAGTTAAGAAAGACCTAAATTAGAGATAACTTCCTGTAAACTCTACCTGAGTATCTATAGGATACAAACAATAAATTTTGGACTGGGGGAGTGAAGTGGTTATACTCTACATTCTGGACCATATTTTAAGCATTTTTAATAGGTCTTTCGGACTATGAAAGATATTTGTACAACGTCAAATTCTGTAGATGTTTCATTGTAATTCTGTATCATCTGGGTGTTAAAAGCTATCAACCGTCATAGTTCAAATTTTCTGCTTCTATTTCAAACTTATCAGATATGAAGATGATCCAGATATGCCTACTCAGGTTCCTCATACTTCTGCCAAGTAAGACGTGGAAGGAGAAACACTCAGGAAGTTTAGAGTTCTTTCTGATACTCATCAACTACAATTACAGTAAGACTGAAAGCATGGCATGTTATACATTAATGCATAGTAATTTATTAATGTTGGCTTAAATTATCTTTGGTACCTGTAGGACTGTGTATGCATTACACATATGCTGAACCTCCTCTCTGACTGATTGGGTTTGATATTACAAAGGTAGATGGGGAGTAACCAGTTACAGCAGGAGAAAAGAAGACAAGAGAAAGAAGTGGTCTGTCAAAATAATGTAGTTGTTTAACTCATTATGGCAAAGATATGCATAGCTTGTTAATTTTCATTGGTATACACAGGTGAAGAATATTTTTTAATGTTGACTAAACAGATCTTAGCGCACCAGTGCTGATTTTTTTTTTTTGTTTATTTTACTGTGATTAACAAAAAAAAAAAGAAGTTATTTATACTGGAAAGTGACCATATTTCCTAAATATTTTCCTAGATTATATGTAGAGGATTTTCAAGATGTTAGGAAATATCTGTAAAACCAGCCATAGCACTGTAAAAACTGTGAAAAACATTTCCCAATATCAGCAAGCTTTCATAAAGCAGATTTTTCAAGTACACTTTTGAAATGAAATAATTAAAATGCTCTCTCCATTCTGTTACCATTTTATTTTAAATCAAAGACTGTCATATTGACACTTCATGATTTTTTTTAATAATCTACCATTTATAATGACCATGTTTAATTGCTCTAATTTAAAAAGGCGTTATCTGATTGCCTGCATGCATATAACAAAAAACGTAATTGTCTTGTGCAAACCACTGAATAGATTTAGGAATCTTCAATAACAAAATTACATTAATAGCATATGCTATTAAAGATGATTGATGGCAAAATTGGAAGCATACTGGTTTTACACCACACAAAAGAGTACGGTGCTTTGAAGATGGTTCTGAGAGTGTCAACAACAGTACAAAGAAGAAAAACAGTGTAATGTTAAAAGTCCCACTTTACTAAAAAAAAAGAGGGGGGGGGTTTGGTAGTGGGGTAGATCAAGTTTTATTTTACTTGAGATTACAATATTTCTCTACCCTTTCTGAATATCTCTTGTATATGTGAGTACATATATCAATATATATTGTATTTAAATCTGTTCAAATACCTACTTTATCTCACAAATCTATAAGAAGCTCTAACTTATAGCCAGGTTTGCAGAGACCAAAAAATCTCAATTCCACCTCATGTCTCAGTTGGTTTCAGCCACCTTTTACTGCAGTTCCTACTATGAACATCTAAGGTAACATAAGTTCTATTAATCAGTTTGCAATATTCTGTACTTTGAAAACCTGATTCTGAATTTCAAAGAAATCAAAACTTAATAGAAAAAAAGAATACAGGCAAAGTGAAGAAAAATATAACTTTCTTAATGTACAAGTTGGTTTGAGAATAGCTTCTGGTTTTATTGACAGCATGAGTGTAATGTGAAAGTCTCTAAAACTTCAATGTTTTATAGCAGGCACATTTTTAATACATGTACGATTTCTGCAAGGACATGAATAAAAATTATATGTAGTTTCACATTATGATTCTGATTTTTCTTTTCTTTATACCTTTTAAAGCAGTACCTATATTTCCACGTCCTTCTGAGATTTACAGTGCAAGTTTTAAAGGACATTGGATATTTATTAATTTTCTAAACATTACCATGTTTTCCTTTTATATTCATATCTCAATTCTTGGAAATGGAGATGGCTTATTTATCAGGTACATTAACCCCTTTTTTAACCACTTTGCTTAGTAACAGTGTAGTCAGGAACACCACAACTCTGTAAATGGCTTCATTCACAGTTGTTCTCATATTGCCCATTTTTCAAATGAGTAAGTTTTGAAAATTATTTGACTGATCTTTTCTTATGGTAGACATATTTTGTATATCTTGTACTTAAACATATTTTCATATATAATGAGTGTCTCTGGAGAGGGAACCATTTTAGAGAATGACAGAAATACTTTACTTTTTTTAAAGCTGTATAAATATTTTAGCTTTCTCACATAGTATTACACGAGTGAAACATTTGTTTGTCAGTTTAGCAGTGGTCTCTGCATCCCTGATGGTTTTAATTTAAAGCCAGTTTGAAAAAGAAGCACCACTATAATAAAGTGTTTTTAAAGTTTCTGAAGGGTTCTTTTGATGTCCTCTACAAAATTTTAGTTGCAAAATTTTTTCATGATTGCTGAAGGAAACTCTTTATGGTTTGTAGTTCTGACATTGCTGAAGGAAACTTTTTACGGTTTGTAGTTCTGACATATACAAGTCATGAGAAGTGACAATATAGGTTAGAGTCACACTAAAAACAACTTGTTCAATACAACTGGCTATCTAAATCTACCTCCAAGTTCCTCCTCTGCGAAACACACCATCTTTCAACTTTGCAGACGTGTCTTCCTTTCTACCCATGTCTGGAGACTGTAGCTTATCCAGAGGACAGAAGTTACCTTGTCCCCTTGTGGGCCATCACTATGGGGAAGTCCATCCCCAATTTCTATCTTTTTCTGCCTTGAACTGATTAACTACTGTTTAATGTTATTGTGATACACGCTGGGTTTGGTTATCAAGGATACATAATTCCAACCATATATTGACTGTTTGTTGTGCTATATTGTCAAAACATAGATTTAGATTTTACTTTTACCATAGCTTTCATGTATAAATGAATGCAGAATTAGGTTTGCTGAATTCAGGTCACTTTTTGTACAAAATAATTTGCATGATGTATCATATTTTAAATGATAGTTGAACTTAAACCTGCATTTTTTTAAAAACATGCAAGGTCTCACATTGACAATTTAAAGCTAATGAAATTCTGTTACAAATATCTAATTTAGAATGCTACTGTTTGGAGGTTTTTTTTATATCTTGCATACCACTACAACATGTAAACAGACATTTGTGTTATTTGGAAAACAAAATTAGTAATTGGATTTTACTGATTGGATTTTATTTTGGAGCACAGATTTAAAGTAATTCATTTGGGGTTTTTTTTTTTCTTATATTCTTACATAATTGTCTGTGAGTGAGTCAAATATTTTGGATGCAACGGTGTATGATGCTTATGAATATGATAGTCCTTTCTCAGAGCTCAGGCTGCTGGAGTTTTAAAACTGCGTTTGTGCAATTATGAAAAAATGAGCAAGTACTTTGGTCCATGTGACTTGGATTCTTTGTCTTAGTTTCTCTGTACTTTATTTTTGTATTCTATAATGTACTTACATGGTAGTTATATTGCAAAACATGAAATGTCAATTTTGAGATATTGAGAGGCTTCCAAAAATTATTTGGGGGGATTTAGTTGATATGTTGACATCATTCATTATGATGTTGAGAGAATTTCCCATCTGTAGTAATTACTGCTGACAAATATTATTTTTGGTTTCTTCACAAAATTTTGTATTGTAAAATGGCTTATTTGTGATCTCAAAGATGTGTAGAATCCTTTCAGTTTACCTATACAGTTGTAGCTGCTTTTTAATACCTCATTAAAAGATTTTAAAATATTTTGAAATAGAAGATTTTTCTTTTTCTGGCAGGCAGGTGGAGGGGTACTGCCTGCAGGACCCACTTTGTCAGCATGAAACCAGTCTCATAAACTTTTATTGAAATGAGCTCATTACTTTTAATTTTTACTTGGTTTTTTGTGATCCAGGGGACAGTTTTCAATTTTTTTAAAAACAACCAATCAATTACTTAAATACATTCATTACTATTAGATGTGCAAGTTGTTCTTTCCAAGGATGATATTAAAAAAAATATATATAGTTGACTTTTAAACTATTGTCAGAGCATGGTTTCTGTGATTAATTAGGACCAAGAAGATTTAGGCACACGTTTCATCTGTTGATTGGCTAGCTGTTCCCTTCTCCACACTGCTTCCTCTGACAAGGTATCAACTTTATTTAGGACCTACCGAACATCTCTTGCATATAATTAGCATTTCTCTGAATGTAATAGATTCAGTTATCAACTTCGAGGAAATATACCTTCAGGTGGTAGAGTTCATTAAATGTGTAACTTTTCTCATAGCTGCAGAGTACATAGCATTTTTTCAGTGATACGGTGAGAAAAGTACTTTTATAATAGTGACTTGCTGACAACATTTGAAGTGAAAATTGCCAGAGTTCTTGAATCTTTACACATTTCCGTGACTGATCATCATTTCCTTAGAATTCCAAAGGCTTGTGTGAATCATGCCTACAGGGTACATATGTTAGATGTTAATGAGAAAATACTTCCCAGAAAAAAAAAGTAAGATTCTTAAAGCTTTTAAAGTGCACCTACAAGATTGAATGATGAGAGCCTTGTAGAATAGAATGAAGAAATAATTCTTTTGAGAACTAAAAAGTCAGAATTACTTTAGTAATTTAGAAAGTACTTTTTATTTATCAAACAAAATAATTATTTCTGTATAAGTTTAGATTTGGTTTTAGTGGCGTACTCTGGAAATGCTTAGTCATGAACATACAGAACTGACCTCTGACGACATGTCCTTTCAGTAATTTATGTAGGTACAACTATCATACCCTATTAAATGCAGCTTAGAATAATATATATAATAGCTATACAATCAAAATAATTGCTATATTAAGCATTCATCTAAGTGCATCAGTGAAATTAAGGTCTAATTTTATATTCAGTAGAGATAATTCCTGTTGTATGCATCACTGAAGTCCTCCCAGCTACAGCAAACCTTATAAACTTTTGAATCGTAGGTACTTTTATGAATTTCTGTGCCATCATGTTCCAGTCTCCAGCTAGTACGTCCGTGATCTGTCCTGTGTTAATATTAACATCATTTTTTTGCAGTGGGATTCATTATAATACATTCAGTGTAATCTTTTAAAGTTTGGAGCAGACCATTGAAATTAAACAACAAAAAAGAATCACCATAAAACATGTATTCATATATGTATGTAAAATTAGATTTTATGATACTGACAATTTGTGTATTATGTTAGACCTTAAAGTAGGTCTGGTCCTTACCCAGGGCTATATAGCTGCTCTTAATCATGCAATGCAGGACCTTTTTCCACAAGTAGACTAATTAAAATCAATACACAAAAGAATTTACCTCATTAGTGACAATGGTGGAATAGGGGTTTACCTTGTTATTCAGGATCAAGATTTGACTGTGGTGCACTTCTTGTGCAGTCATTCTAAGCACTGCTAGTCTATATACACCAGGGCTACATTTAAGCTGTTTTGTCACTGCTTACAATAAAGAAAGAAAATATAATGTTAAGGATATGATGGTCACTTTAAAATGTACCTGTTTGTTTTCTGGTTCCTGCAAAATTATTAACACAGAAAACTATATATTGCTTGTTTGAACCTTCTTACATAAGTTTTGTGAATGCTTAAGAATATATTAAGACAAACTGTCAAAGCATAAGTGGATTTAAATATAGATGCAATTGCAGACTGAAAAAAAAATTACAAGCTTACTGAAATGACACGGTTAAGATTTTCAAAACTTACTGGTCACTTTGGTTGTGTTTGTATTTGCAAATGGAGTTATTAGCCTAAATTTTTTAAGAATAGTCAGCATGCACTTAAAGTCTATTCAAAATATCACTAGGAGGATTTGGTAGGTTAAACGACATAACTGAAGGTTGAGGTCTGTTTTGTATTTTTAGTTTTTATTTTTCCTGTGTAAAAGTTGCTAGCCATCAAGACATGGCCAAGAATTGATGTTTTTTCCCTGTAATGTAAATAATTAGGGTGTCTTAGTGTTCACAGTACTCTGTTGGCTGGGAAAAGTAAAATCTTCAGACATTATTATAAAGCCATTAACTGAATTTCTACAATACTAATAACTCATAATTTCTGAATCTAAACAGGAAAAGAAAGCTGCATGATTAATTTAAACTGCTACTAATGTTAGGGTTGGGTTTTTTTAAAAGATCAACTTTGTGTTGATTGCTTAAGCCATACAGTCTTTCAAAACCTCATTTCTCCTGCATTATTTTCAGTATTCTATAATACATAGGGAGTGCAGGGGTGATGTTTGTATACTTCTTAAATATCTGTCTAACTCTGCTTATAGGTATCCAGTGTACTGGATATGACTAGATTGTGATATGCTGTTATCTTTCACCACAAATAGTCCTTTTTCAGACAGCTGAATGAAATTCAGACTGGTGAAAATATATGATGGTTTTGTTACTCAGGTTAAGGACACAAAATAAGTGCTTTAGAAGTTCTCTGCCTCCAGCACTGGTATTTTGCATCATACAGAAGAGTAAGTTATTCAACTAGGTGTATAATTGCCGTATGTTCTTTATGTTTAAACTAAAGCTCCAAAAATAGTTTTGAATCACTTTAATTAATTAACAACCTATTTTCTTAATTAATAAATTCCATCATCTTTTCTCTTGTTTTTAATATTCTCATGATAAGAAGCATCTGTAACTTGCTTGCTACTATGAATTGTTAAACTTGGTTAGGTGTCATGGCAGTTGTAACTGCTACTGAAAAATTAACTCAAATTTTAAGGCCAATGGTAATGTCTGGATTGTTTTTTTCCTCGCTATTCATAGAAGACTGTTGAACTACACTAAGAACAGGGATTCGATATTTACGTTTATGCAAAAAGGTAAAATAACATTGAAATAGTCCTTATTTTAATTTCTTACACAAAAAGGTCAATTCCTTGGCATGCTCAGTTACTACAGGATTATGTTACAATTCACTATGTCATTCCTTTTCCCTAAATTATTCAGAGTTTTGCAAAAATGTTTAGTGAAAATTTTCTTACCTGCTTCCTTCACTGCCCCCAAAATTTCTGGCACAACTAAAAGACTTTGTTGGATAAATTCTTTGAATGCAGTTTATAGGTAGATACGCCATACTTATTTAAATGAATCGTCAATTATTTCAGAACTTAGATTAAAAACACAGAATGAGAGAAGCAGTTTTCATGAAAACAGTGCAAAAAAATTCAAAGCTAAACAGTCTACATAGTAAGATACAATTAAGTGTCTTTTTATAAACATATACAACACTGGTCTCTAATATGAGGCAATATACTATTAGATACAGAAAAAATGAATTTTATACTCTATTATCAGACACAGCTATAATACAATAGTTATGTAAGGAATAATAGTACTTTGTGCAGTCACAAAAATCAGGAGAGTGAACATTTCTGCTTAGGAAGGTAGAAACTTTTCACGTTTACAACCACACATAATTTATAATATATCATTTTTAATTTATAAATA
>NW_009917398.1:739-2304 GCF_000696875.1 Nestor notabilis | reverse complement strand
CGGGAAGGAGGTTTCTCCCAGCATGGAGCCCCACAGCACGCAGGGAAGGGAGGGGACACAAACATTAATCCCTCCCGAACGGTGAGCTGGGATTAGGGTCAGGAAAATGAGGTTTTAATGGGATTTTTAGGGAGGAGAAAGCCACGTTGAGACAAGAAGTGATTTCCAGCCCTTGGATGGCAAAGCCATTGCCTGCTCCCACCTTTGGTCCCACCAGTACCCCTTGGTCCCAGCCATCACCTGGGAAGGCATCACCCCAAAGGGAGCCAAGAGCAAGGGCTGCCTGCACCCAACCCAGGGCTCAGTCCAGCAGCAGGACCATGGGGACATACGTGGTGACGGGAGAAGGGGGACAGCACAGAGGTGACGGCACCGGGAGCAGCCAGCCCCATCCTCCGGGATTACCACCCCCAGGAGAAAGCCTTCTAATTCTCTTCAACCCAAACCAGGGCTGAGGAGCTTTGCAGCTCAGTGGGGATTTAGGGGGCGTGCTTGCACCCACACGGGCAGCACATGCTCCTGGCCCCCAAGGATGCCCCGGTGTGGCTGCATCCCGCTGGGAGATGCTGGGAAGCAGGTTCACATCCCGTGCAGGAGCAGCAGTGCTGGGAACTAGAGGCAGCAACACCTCAGTGATGGAGAGAACCCCCCCCGCTATGTGCCTCCCAATAACTGTGCCTCATCCCAGCCTGGGCAGGGACTTACCGGGATGGATGCACCATCCATAGGCAGAGTGGGAATTCTGGGGATGGCTTTTGGTTGTCAGGGCTGGGGATGCTCAACAGGTTCCTCCCTTCCCACTCCATCACTGCGCCAAGGCCAACCCCATGGACAACACAGGCCAGCAGGACCACAGCTTGAGTGCCATCCTCATCCTCACAGCCAGCTCCAGGCATGGCACAGGATGCGGGACATGCTGGGCTTGGCAGCACTGACCCACTGCCAAATCCCACCCCACACTGGAACCATCTGCCTGGCCGGGGAACCGCATCCCCATCATCCACAGCAGCCAGGACAGGGGTGGTGTTTGCCGGGTGACACCAAGCTAAGTGCTGAAGAGGAGGTGGGGGGAGCCACAAACTGGCTCTCTAACATTCCTCCCGCTCCGCTCTGGGTGTTAACGTGGGGAAGGAAATCGCCTTGTTCCTTCCCAACACAAACTTTTATCTTGACAGCGTCTCCTTTGCCGCCCCACACCAGGTCCCCACTTGGTTCTATCCCCTCCTGGCCACATCGTGACCAAACTGAGCTCCCTTTGACAGGATGTGGCCACAGCTTGGCCCTCTCGAACACCCAGCACCACACTCTGCCTCCGAGAGCCACCACAGGGCAGCTCTGCCAGCGGGGATGAGGGGACACCACATCCCCTGTTAATGCAGAACCTCCCCGTGGTGCCACCATCCTGGGGTCTCTTCCTTTAGGGCACCCCCAAGCCCTCTCCGTTCCCCCCATCCCGTGTCCCACATGTCCCCAGCCACGCGGCTCATCCTCAACGCACAGCACATGGGGGAAAGTGGCTCCGAGGTGGGGACAACGGCTGGGGACACAACTCGGAGCCAAACCAA
>NW_009917398.1:429-703 GCF_000696875.1 Nestor notabilis | reverse complement strand
TGGCCCGATCCCCTGAGGAGAGGCTTGGAAGCACGGAGCCAGAGTGACACCGAGGAGGTGGCCGAGGGTCTGCCTTCACCCCCAGCTCCTCCTCCTCATTCTCTGCCCTGTCCTAAAAACGGTGTGATCGGCAGCGAGCCCTAGAAAAGTACCAGGATTCCATTTCCTGTTTTTCCCATGGAAACCCTCAAATAGAAGCTGGCCTCATTATTGCAGGTTTTTGGGTCTCTATTTTTTCCAGCAGCACTAACAATGAGCCATTTCCTCCGGCGGC
>NW_009917398.1:0-272 GCF_000696875.1 Nestor notabilis | reverse complement strand
TGGAGGGACCCCTTGTACCACCCTGGGGTGCTGCCGGCGGACAAGGGGTGGGATCGAGCACAGGGGTGGGTGATGCTCAGGGAGGGGGATGCGCAGAAGTGGCAAATCCTGCATCCCTCACTGGATGGGGGAGATAAAGAGCCTCCCTCCATCCACAGGGAGGACAGGAGGCAGCTCTGGGGACACGGCTTTGGGGACCACCACGCTCCCACAGCACCTCCTGCTCCGCTGCAGCCCTAAAACCCAGCGGTGTTTTCCTGACGTTAGAAGCA
>NW_009917397.1:0-20392 GCF_000696875.1 Nestor notabilis | reverse complement strand
GGCTCTTCCTGTGGGGTTCTGCTGAGCCTTGCAGGTTGTACTGGAGACCTCTTGGTGAGCGCAGAAAGGGCAGCCCAGCATCTGAGTCCAGGAGCAGGAGGCTGCTCAGAGCCCTTTGTTACACTGTGCCCGGCAGAGCTTGGCCAGGACATGGCACAAACTGTTCTTTGTGACCCTTAGGAGCTGGCCAGGGGCCCTCTGAGCACAAGCTCCAAAGAGAAGCCAGGGCACAAGGGGAGAGCAGGACCTGCGGGTGCCAGGCTTGACCAGCCCTGGTGAAAGCGTGGGGCCCTCCAGGGAGCTGTGGGCTCTGAGCTGTGCGAGCTTCTTCCCATAAGCTGACCTAATCTCTCCTTGGCTGCCCCGGCTGTGCTGTGACTAGTGTGTGCAGGTTGCAGGCAGAGGGATGGCTTCTGAGTAAGAGTGGGGCTTTTGTTTGCTTTGGCCTTCTTCTTTCTCCTGGTGTCAAGTCTGGGCCAGCTCACAGGGCTGGAGCTGCCTTCCTGCGGGAGCTGTGCGGTCTGCTCGCACTGAAGGAAAAGTGGGTTCTGTTTTGGTTTGGGTTTTAATGAAAAGGAAAATATTTTCCTTTTTTCTTTTCTGGATCAGTGCTCTTTGTGGAAACACGAAGCTGGCCTGTTTTCTTTACCCAGCCCTTTCTGCAGAACACTCTTCTATACTTGCCTCTTTGAACAACTTCTCTTGCTCGAGTGAAGCATCCTAATTACAGAATAGCTCTGGGCTGCTGGTGCAGGCTTGGCACAGCCATGCAGCCCTCCTGAGATGGGTACCTGTGCAGAGCAATGTCACCAGGCATAAAGCTCCTCTGGAGAGGAGGCAGGAAGGGAGATCTGGTGTTCTGCTCGGTCTGTACCCCAAAAGTAGGGGGCTGAGCAAGGCTTCCTTTTCTGGGCTTGCTAGCAAGAGTGAATAGTGTGGCATGGGCTTGTCAGCACAGCCCGGCTGCGTATTATGAGAAAGAATTGTGGGTGTGGAGAAGTGTGGGTGTAGAGAAACTACTCAGTGGAGGGGTGAGGTTGGAAGGAGTGGAAAGGGAAGAGCCAGAGGCATAGGTGTCAATTAGGATACTGGTCAGGTTGTTCCTGCCCATGTGCTGCTCTGGCATCATGCATGACCTTCTTCTGGGCAAACCCTCTCTGGTGGGGTTGTTGGAGTGAGGAGGGGTCTCCCAGAGCATCTCAGCCTCTGAAACCTTCAGGAATTCATCACAAGGTCCTGGAGGTCCATGGAACAACAGCGCTCGTGTCTCCAGTGTCACGGTTCCAAACCAGCAGCAATGGGTATGAGTTTGTGCCGTCTTGCCGGAGGCACAACCGAACGTGTAATGGCATTCAAGTATGTGCCACCCATGCCCCTCAGCCTCAGAGACCTCTGAGATGACAGTGGTGCTACTGGACTTGCTGGCGCTGCCCAACTGTGCTACTAACTGCTGGACATGGCTGTGTCCAGGGAGCAATGTCAGGGACACACGTTGTGTCACCAGGGCGGCCTCTATAGTCCCATAGCCACCTGGTTCTGCTGCAGGCATCTGCCCTTGCTCTCCTTGGCAGCATATTCTTCCTCCACAGCTCTTCTGAGTGTGTTGGGGCAGCAAGATCCATAGGTGATGGCAGACAGAGCCCCTTACATCAGGTAGCACCACTGCCAGTCCATGGGGTGTGTGCGTGGTGGGGAAACCAAGCATCCTTGGGTCCTGGCATTACCTGTCCCCTTGCACTGCATCTAACGGCCAGGGGACAAGGAAGAAATGAAAGTTGCTTTTCCCACCTGCTTCTTTAAGTGTAGGTGCCGTGTAACTCAATCCCGAACCTCAAGGAGGTGTGCTGAAAATACAGGAGTCCACAGCGAGGTCAGTCCTGGGTCACAAAGCAGCAAAACACAGTCTCTGCCACCATGGGCAGGGAAGGAGGTTAATGTTTCACGGTATAGTTGGCTGGCTGGAGCAGCTCTGTGAGTGTTTCACTTGGTAGAAATTATTTATTGACAAGGAGGGTTTCCAGACTGTCCCAAGGAAAATTCTTTGGGAAACTGCTGGGATTTCTTCCAAGTTAAGAGGAGCTGTTTGGATCAAGAGCTGAAAACTGACCCAGGGGTGCACACTCCCATCAATCAGTTACATTTAGGAAAGGAAAGATTAAAAAACTCTGATGCAGAGCCAAGCACTTAAAAGGCAGAAGTCTTTGCATCGATTCCAGTGGTAAAATGCCAAGCCTTGTGATTTCCTGGACCGAGTGCAGAGAAATGAAAAATATGAATAGGCCAAATGCTGAGATCCTCATTACAGAAAAGGGACACTTGAGAATACCTAAGATCTGGCCTCTCATCAGGGAGATGCAATAATTGAGGAAGCTCTCATTGCAGTCCCCAGCCACAGCCTTGTGCTGAGTATCCTTAGCAGCCGCCTTTTTCCTCATCTGCCAGCTTTCTTTTGGTTTCAATTCCAATTTAAATAAAATGGAGATGAAACTACCTGCTCTATTTTTAATCCCGTTTGTCTGTAGATAAACTGCGTGTTAGATGATTAATAGATTGTTATCACTTCATAAAGTTTAGACTATAAAAAGCCTACCCCTCTTTATTGACTATGTAAGCCTTGCTGCTGTTACTTGAAATCAAAGTTAGACACAGTGCTTCTGAGAGCATTTGTTAGTTCCTCAAGTAAAGGAACTAACAAATCTGCGGAGGCAGAGGGGACTCTGTCTGCTTGTGTGGCCTTCAGGAAGCACGAGCGCCTGGATTCACCTAGAAAGGTTGAGCTATGGAGCCTATCTGGTTAAGGGAAGGTGGGCATGGCTGCAGGCTGTGACCGTGCCAGGGGCTGGGCCCAGCAGTCTGCATCTGGTGGTCATACCTTTAAACCCTAGTGGTGCCAGTTAAATTAGAGTTTGCATGCAGTAAGAGCTTGGGTTCCTTGGTGCCAGCATGGTTCATCACACTGACCCTCTGTTCCTCGGGCAAGTGCAGCAGCCAGTCTTGCAGAGAACTCTTGTATGTCTTTGAGCTTCTCTGTGACTGTGATGGGGGCCTGATGCTTGGTTATAAGAGGAACAAATGAACAGTATGATAGATACCTCCTGAGTTAGGAGTTAACTTACTTCTCACCAACAGAGTAACTGCTGCTGGCCAATCTTTGAATTTTGTACTCAATCCTTCTGTAATTGGCACGTCTTCTCCAACATGAACAGAGGCTACCCCCAAATCCACAGGAAAGGAATTTCAGCACAAAAGTGCACCCAAGGGCACTCAAACAAATGGTAGTTTCTTTGTTAATATTGTGTTTTAGAAACAAAAAGAATTGGGTGAATTTGCCTTCTTTTTTTTCCTTTTAAATTGAGCATAGGCTGGAATGGTGGCATTTGGGCAGACACTGGACAAAGCCTGTAAAAGCCTTGCCCTCAAAGGTAGTTGTCAACAGAGGCCAGAGCCTCTTCTGAGCCAAGAGTGTGGTTTTGGATTAAACTAGCAACTTCTTCAGCCAAGAAGAGAAAATCTGAGCAGGGGCTTCTGAGCTTCCCCAAATTTTGTATGTTGATCTGGTTGCCATCAAGTCAAGCTGGAAATTGATGCTTGCCTATAAAGACAGTATAAAAGCTGTTGCAATGTGGTGTTTTATGGAAGCTATTAAATCTGTCAGCTGACCCAATCTGTACCTGAAAATGTTTATCTTTGATCACACATTCACCTTCTATTAACGATTCAGTGGTTGCAAAGACTTTTTAACCTTTGTCCACAGTTTTATTTCTGATTTAAAAGGATACGTTAGCCTTCTCTCCTTGTTAATGTGTATTACTATGCTTCACGCAGTTGCCTTTTAAAATGTAGACTAAAAGGAAGGAGGGAATAGTCATGAGACCTCTTTGGCTTGCTAACCTTTTCAGGCTACTGAAGACCAATGGGGAAACTGAAGGCTGCTCTGCAGATTGTTTTAGCGATTGTACATGAGTGCTTTGAAATCTGGAAAACTGCTTGCACGAGGAGGATTTTGGTTCTGAAATAGTATGTATATAGTGTGGAAGAGAATGTACAAGGACGAAGGGGGCAAGTCTGACTTAAACCATGTTTGACACTACTAGTGTAGAGAGCAGCAGATATTTTGCATTCCAGTGGATCAGAACAAACCCTTCACACAGAAAGAGAGGTTTGCTGCTTTAGGGACTCTTCTGCTTCTTCCAGCATTTTCCTTCTGTGGCCAGTGACACTACTCAGCACCCAACTGGCTGAAGACTGAGCCCTCTGGTTACCGAGATACTAGTGAGACTGCTGCTTTAGGAGTGTAAATGGTCTTCAACCTGGTGGTAATCAGACACTTGTTGGTGCTGGAGCTGTCACTAGTGGCTGACACAGAAGCTCAAGGGATTGGAAGATGGCTTCTTCCTCCTCATGTGTCTGGGAACAGGAGTCCGCGTCGGGAGTGCTAACGGGGTAGATGGCTAATTCCATCCTTGTGTATCTGTCTTACCCATGAGGCAGCAGCAGTGGTGGAGCTGCAGCCAGGAACTGAAGCCAATTTGGTAGGCTTGTTCTTCCAGCACTCCCAAAATCCAAGGAGGAAGAGCCCAACCTCTGCTGTGTTATTACAAATGCAGAGAAGAGGGTATCTTCCCACAGACTTTATCATCTACTCTTGTGAGCAGTCTAGATCGATAGTTCCTATTTCTCCAACGTGCCCAGGGGTCTGATTTTGCTTTATGTACAAAACTTGGTAGCAAGTTCTGAAGACCAGTTTTAAATGGTCACTGCTGGGACACTGACAACAGATATGGAGAGATCTAGTGAGAGATGTTTCTGTAATTTATTAATATCATGAATCCTGTTACACAGGATGCATCAAATAAAACCTCCATATCAGTCAGCAAAAAACAGTATCAACATTAACTCAGGCTGTTCGCAAACTTGATCTTGAAGTATTAAGCTGATGAAATGAAGAGGGGGAATGTCTTTGCTTGAATAGGAAAAAAATAGAAAACTTCTGATGAAGAATTTACCTCGGTATACTGAGAACTGATGTTACTGCATGAGTTTGGCATCTCTTAATGGTTGTACTTTGTGTGCCTTGTATTTTCATGCTGAGCACTAATCTGAATGCTTCTCTGTGGATGTGTTCTGTTACAAACTATTTGTTCTTTAGCCTCATGGCTATTTCTGGAGTTTGTGCCTGTATTCCTAGTTAAATGGATGCTTATTACCTATATGGAATTACACAGCCAACAAGGCAATGCTCAACCAGGTGTGTCATAGTAATACTCTCTGCTAACAAGGAGGAGTTGCGCAGAATTAAAAAAGAAAAACCCAGCCCCAAAAAACCAGCATGTGAGAAGTGTGTTTATATTGAATTGTTGGATGAAGTTGTGCAAGCCTATGTGCAATCAAGCGTGGTCAGGCTGCCTCTGCTGCCAGGGATGCCACCCACATCTGTCTGGGTTATGCCTGCCTCAGCTGTTTCCTCCAGCCCTCCACCTTGTGCTGAGCCTGCTGTTGCTGGATGTTGCTGCTCTACCTCTTGAAGCTCCTCCACGCTCACCGGGGCTGAGGCTCTGCTCCTCACAACACCTCCTCCTGCAGGCAGCTGCTCCTGCTCCTCCTCAGGTCTCCTAAGCCTGCCCATGCCAGGGACCCTGATGGGCCAAGATGATGGAACAAGCCTGGAGGTAAGCAAGCCCTGATTAAAGACATGTTTTTTATCAACATGTCGGTAGATAAATGGCAAAGTACAGCAGCAATTCAGCAATTCCTGGTGAGGAACTGCTAGGCAAGGCTCCCACAGGTGGCTTTTGCAGGAAGCATAGAAGCTTGCTGGAAATATACTGAAATCCAAGAAACACCATGTTCAGACCTGGAGCACTGGTTGCTGGATTGATTTGTTCATTAGGTAATGTCTGCTTCTGAGAGTAGAACACAGAATTTAACTTGCAGTAGTAAAACCAGGATAATTTCTATACTTCTTCGGAGACCAGTTTGCCCACTTCTATTCATGAGGTAATGAAAGCAAACCTTCCCACTCTAGAGCTCCTAATACTCCTGTATTTGTGGCCTATTTTTCTGCTTAAGGACAGGGAGGGACCATTGAGTCACACACAATCTTGTGCTCTGCTCCTCCTCTCATTTAAATATTAATATGACAAATTATTACTAGAGTAACAGCTGTGCACTACTCATATCACAGCAACATAACCTTCCCCTTCTCATCAGAGCACAGCTATTCCTGACTCGCCTTTTCTGGTCGACCTTCCCACTTCTTCTGGATGACTTTTTTAAAATTACGTTGTTAGTTCTGGTGTGGTATCATTCACATAATTGTTTGTTCTGTTCTTTCTGCTTAAATATTAATGATACTGAGGAAGTCAAAAGATAGCTTCAGTAATGGTAAGTTAAATATCTGTGTGTATTCTCCTATGAGGTCTGCTTGTTTAGAGAGAAAGAAGTATAAAGGATTAAGTCTTTCTAACTAACACTTAAAAACATCTCTCTCTTTGAAAATTACCAAAATAATAGTATATTTATGTAAATAAAATCACTGTATATTAGTCAGTGTCTGTAGACAATTCAGAGGAATACCTAACATTGTACCTAGAAGTACTAATGCATTGCATTCTCTGCAGATAAAGTATTATAAGAGAGACTGCTAGTAAAATCATAAAACAACTCTGTACAGACTGCTGAAAATAAGTATTTGGCATCAAACAGAGAAGGGAGGGAATATGAAGGAAAGATAAACCACCATGAGAGCTCGATATAACTGGAAATACCAACGTAAAGCACTCCCTGCAGATCTGGAAGTGTTAGCAGATGTTAAGTTTCATGGGTAAAGGTCCTCCTCTGCTGAGCACCTTTTGCATGCTTCTTGTGTTTGTGCATGTGTGTGGGTTTTCCCCCTGAAAATGTCCCTCTTTGGAGTACTTTCATGCTGCAGAAGGGGCAGCTGTGTTTTTTGGTTTCTGGACTGCTCTTGTAGAGAACTTAAAGCCAGCAGGAGTGTGTAGAAATCAGGTTTACCAGATTAGCTCAATTGCTTATATTTAGCATTGGATGAAACTCACTGCTCTTGTTACTTAGGAAGATAAAAAAGCTGAAATGCTCTTACAAAGATTTTAAAATTAAATGTCCATATTTTTATTTGAAATTTTTCATTCTAATATTTTGGTTTAGTGAATCAGTCCAAGGAAGTCAAACAAAATGCTTTCCTTTTGAATAAACTATTGTTTTATTGCTTTGGTTTTGGTTTTGCTTTTGTTTTTTTAAATAATTTATAAATAAAATGGGAAACTGGAAAAAAAAAATCCCAATTTATAAATTATTCCCTTCTTTTCCCACTTCTGAAGATATCAGTAGAAATTTTTTTCCCAATCAGCCTTACCAGTGACAAGAGAAAGTGATGCAGGAGGCTTCACTGCCTGAGAACTCTTCCCGTTCAAAATCAGTGCCTGATCCCACACCTGGTTAGGGGCTGGGGAGACATGAAAGTGAAAAGAGAGTACAAATGTGTTCCTCCATCACTGACTGCTCTGATGTAATGCTAACAGTGCTGCTGCTGCTTCTCGAATAATTTTTCCACTCTCCTTTTTTTCTGTACAAGCACTTAGTGGAAACAAAGAGCTCGATCCTGTTTGCAGTTCCCACTGTAGTCAGCAAGAGCAAACTCGTGGTTTGAGACATGCTCAGTGCCACCTTTATACATGTATATATGTTGAAGTTTTCTCCCCTTTGTGTTCTGTTCCTCCTCAAGTTTGTGGGAGCTGGGTTTTTCCCCTCAATTTACCATTCACATCAGGGAGTTTTTAGTTCTGGTGCAGGTTACTGGATTGCAAATTATTTGGCAAAACTGCTGCTTTTATAAAAAGCCTTGGTAAACTTGTAGCATATCCCCCAGATTAGATCTCATTTCAAACAGTCCCTTCAGATGATTATCTGCAGTGATTACGAATGAACCTTGTGGCGATCTCGTAACTGTCCCCATGGACGGAAGAGAAACCTGCTGTCAGAACTACAAATAATTTACGTAACCCAATTTAAAGCTCTAACAAAATGTTCCCCTGTTAAGAGGATTGTTATACTTAACGTGTGAGATGAAAATACTTTCCGAAGGTCAGGAATGCACAGAAGATAGATTAGATCTCTGGAAAAGACAAAAAATAGGGGTTTAGCAGAAGTTTTTCCTCTGTCAGACATTCAACTTGGCATTCTCAGGAGCTTATATAAGCACAGATTTATCCCTGCAAGTGCTGTGTTCGCTCTGCAGAGGGAGAGGAGCCTCAGAGCTTCAGCTCTGCATGTGGTAAAGTGTAACTGAAGGTACAGAGGGGACTGGGGCTATATTCTGCCACCACTAGTACTGTAAATAAGAGTTAGTTTTAAAGAAAACAAGAGTGAATTCGGGATGTATTACGTAGATCATGCCTGCTGCAGGTGAGGCAGGCACCCCACTGCAGTGGGTGCCCCACGGGCAGCTGCTGAAGTATGGAGGGGTGGGACAGGCTCTGCAGAGGCTGGAGATGGGGGCTCTGAGAAGTACATCTGACCCGGGCAAGGCATCGTGGCGCTGGGTCGTGCACTCCTGGTGTTCGGTGACCTGGTTGCGTATGCTCAGTCAGGAGTTAATGCTGTCTTCGTGAAACTGCCAAACAGAGCTTGAAACCTGAGTTTGACACACTGGGAAACAGCTTTCTGAGGTCTAGTTTTTCATAATAGGATCTGGGGGTAGGGCAGGCATAGAAATGCTTTTCACATAGGATACAGTGAGAATAAAAACAAATTACAGCCTCTGTAACCATCAGAAATTGAGGCTGATGTTGCTGTTGTCCCCATCCTCTGCACATAGTTACATGTTTATGTCAGTTCCTTCAATCAGCCAAAAACTGAGATTACAGAGAAGCTAATGATCGAGATTATTTAAATACTTATCTCCTCACCTCCTTCTTTGTTGCATTCTCCTGATTCTTGGGTCTCCCCATGTAACCCCAGGCCTCCTGGGTGGTAGGAGAGGCTGTGTGACTGTGCGTCGGAGCAAGATAATAGGAAGAAGCCTTGTCCTGGAAAGTGGGATATTTCCTTACAGGAAACAGCCCAGCCTCCTGCTTTCCCCTGCTGAGAACCTTTTCCCAAAACACCTTTGCAAAGTGGAAAAAAAGCTTGAACAGGGCCCAGCAGCAAGCGTCCCTGTAGGGCTTTCCTGTGCCCCTGCAGAAACCTCTTGCGAGCTCACAGGGAGAACACTGATAGGACCGTATCTTTCACTGAAGCCCTCTGATCCACCTTTTTCCCCCCTCCCTAATGCATTCCTGTGCAGGAAGACCCTTTTACCACTACCTTCCTTGACAGCTAGTGGCTTTCCAGCCCCAGGGATGTCAGGAGAAGGCTGTCCAGAGAGGTGATGCAGCTAATGTTAGTTTTCTTGGTACCTTCTGCTGTGAGTGGAGAAGGTGTGAATGTTCCTGTTCCTTTGCCCAGGCAGAGGAGCTGTGATGGAGAGCAGCTGTACCTGAGGGACCAGTACACCTCTTGGTGGCTTGGGCAAGGCTGGGAAGATCTCATGTTGGGATTGCCTTGGTCTTGGTGCTTGGCTTGGTTTCTATAGACCATGACCTTGCCGTCAGCTAATTGTTTAGATGGAAACATTTTTGTGCCAGGTATATTTCCAAATCCGAACTTCGCTGGAATGTTTAGCTCAAATATTTTGTTGTTTTACAAGAACTGGCATGGAGGAGAGCATTGATTTTGCCCTACTTAAAAACAGGCAAAAAAAGGCTCTTAAAAGGCCCTTGTCTGTTCCAAAAGAAGAGGGCACTCTTGAACTCCAGAATCAAAGATGCACATTTTGTCTTTGTGGACAATCTCTTGCTGCCTATGAACTGGAGTCCTTAGGTTTTGCAGACTGGATAGATCTGGTAACAGGTAAATTCCCACGTTGTCGGTCCTGGGTGTGCTCCTGCCCAGTCCACTTCTGAACAGAAATTCTCCTGTGACTTCTGTGTTGGGTTTGGGCATCTTAATTGAATAGAAGTGGACTGTTCCTCCCATGCACTGCTTTTACTGGCTCCTGCTGGCTCCTGTTAGGAAGCTGGAGCTACCTCACTCATGTGGAAGAAGCAAGGACCGAATAGGTAGGAAATTTTTCAGGAGTAGGTTGGAAAAAAATGCATGTTAAAATGAGATTTTAATTGGAAAGGAGAAAAAAAATAGAAATTGGGAAATGGGAGGAGACTTGGAGAAACTAGATGAATAGCTGAGAGGGAGTGGAGAGGCTGATGTGGAGGATTTGCAAACACAGCTACTCAGGGTCTTCTGGTGGTGGAGAAAATCACAACTGCCTGGACAAAGCCTAGAATAACTTGCAAGGAATGAGAATTCAGAGTTTCAGGGATCTGTACTTAGTGCAAAAAGTACCAATCACTTTGAAAAGTGGGATGGAAAGTTGAACAGTGGAATAAAGTACCAAACCCTTGCAAAATTCGGTTCTAGTAATCTAAATAGTGTATCTGCTGTTAAGGGCTACTGTGACCTTGATCTTTGTGGCTCAGTTCAGGAAAGTGGAAATGCTAATATCCTGATGTTCTTGCAGATTGTAGAAATTAATTTAATGGGTATTTGCAGAGCCCTTAAACCCTGGTGGTTCTGGCTTTAGACTGGGGCAATATGTGATCAATAAGACATAGGGCAGTACACTGATTTTATTTTTGCTGGTATCCAATTACTGGTAATCAGGTGAGCGCTATTTGTCTTGTGCAATGAATGAAGCAGAGCACTGAGCACTTGCAAGGGGAAAAAGCTCATGCAGTAAAGCTGTATCAGAGCAGATAGAGCTTGTTCTGATTGCTGTGATTGTCATGTCACATGGAGTTCCCTTCAAAGGTCAAAGAAGCTGACATTAAGGCCCATATTCCCATGTTCTTCTGCTATCTGAAACATTAGGGCAATCAGAAGATAAATCTTCTTGTTCCTCTGTGTGAAAAGGTCCAAAAGTTTCCATTACTACTCTGCTCTTTCACTTGATTTCAGCAGGCACTGCAGATTCGTGGTTGAAGTTTTCCTACTTGACAACAGCCTGTGCAAGCCTTGCCACTGATTTACTATCATCTAGCAATGATTACACTTGTATTGTTTACTAACAAATGTCATTGGACCTAGGACAATAAACATGGGGTACAGGGTAGTACTTTGATCGCAAATTGTACTTGCAGTCCTTGAGTCATTTTTACTACAAGCAAATGAATTGCTTTAATTATTTTAACAGCAAAATTATCACAAACCATAATAATCCAACTTTTCTCTGTACTTGTAGGAAGCATTTAGGTAGTTCATGCAGCTGTGGAAATACCAGCTTGGGTAGTCTGTCAGGAAAATAAAGCAGCTGACATCTCAAAACCTTTGCTGGATTGAGGGGAAAAACACCACCTTGGTTTTGAGGAATATTGTGCTGTCTTGTGAAGTCTTTATGAAGCATCTCTGACAGACAAGCTTGAGAGTGTTAAGTCCTCCTTGGAGCTGCCCTTGGAGCAGGATAGTTTGGGCAGCAGCAATGAAACTCCTAGTCTAGCCCCAGCAGGATGGTTTGACTCTGAAAGCAAGGGTTCGTGTCCCTCCTTGATTTCTGGGATATATCTTTTCCAAGGCAGTCTTTAGCTAGAGAGGCTGTCTGTTCTGGAAAAGTTAACAGCAAGGAAAAACTGAGAGGTTTGTGAGCTGCAGTCTTACCCCTCTAGGCCACCATTTCAGGATACAGGCTATCAGGAAGGGTTTTCCCACTGTTGTCCAGTGGCTGAAGCCACTGTTTTCATGACTGAGTGATATCCCCCACCATGCAGCATGACCTTGTCACAAAGTCTCACACTACTGAACACAAGTGAATGGATTTGTGCACCTAACTTGTGTGATAATGGATACAAGGGAACAGAAGGGTCGTTCAGTTGGCTTGTAGTGCTGTGAGCCACTGGGTACGTCAGATATTACAGATAGGAACCACATATAGGGAAACGCTGTAGTAGGTCATAGAGCACACATGAACCCTATGATCATGTTAGAGTCTGTTGAATTGCTGCAATCGTGAGAACCAAGTATTGCAATTAGAGCTGGTCTAAAGGCTGAAACTCCTATTCTTTGAATCATGTGATTGCTTTTGTTTTGGGAGTGTCCAGTTTAAACAATACGGAGAAATTTGAGATAATGGTTAGCAGCTTTTTGTGTTTACTAAAATAGGCTTACCAGGAATTGATTTTATTTTAACTGAGGCTTAAATGGTTCTCCAGGGCTTCATAAACCACAAAGAATGAGAGAGTAATAGCTTTCTCCTGTCATAAAGTATAGCTTTATATGTATGTGTAATCTCTTAAGTTTTCATTTAACAGTTCTAGACTGAATGCGATTGAAAACTGTTTAGAGGTATGCTGAAGATAAGAGAATGCTGACGCACTGAAAAGCAGAAGGTTTCTCTACCTCTTTACCTTTCTTAATTCCAGCTCACTTGCAAAGTAAATCTTACATTTCAAATAATGGAAAAACCTCTAGACATAACTATACAGTGAAATGCTTACCTCTGCAAGATCACTTGCTGGTTTTAGGACTGCCTCTCAGTGATTCCTGAGCACCAGGATATCATATGGAGGTATTTTTGAGAAGCAGTCTGCAGAAGCCCTGTACGAGAAGAGTGTGTCTCTGTGGAGGCAGCTATCCAGTAGTGCAGTAAGAGGTATGTGAGACACAGTTTCTCTTAGGTCAAGAAACAAAAAAGATACACAAGATCACTTTCCAAGTGCAGAAAAGAATGCAGTCAGGCTTTACAATTTTAGGAGATTTTATGCTTGTGGTCATTAAGGAGAGTTGGATCTCGTGCATTGGAACTCTCGTTGAGCTCTTACAGGGGCTGACAGCCTTCTTCACCTTCACTTGTAGCCTTCCCTCCCACACACATGCAGTGTGTGAACACCCACTAACAAGTGGATTTGCTTTTATGTCCTGAAGTGTATGCATGGACAGACGTATTCCATTTCTGATAGTCCTTTATCCGAGAAAGTTTGGGATGGCCCGGTTTCAGCTCTGTTGTACCTCTAATAGAGGTAATAAATCTTAAGGTTTTAAAACAACAAAGATTCCATCAGATTTAATGTCTTTAATTGAAAAAAAAAAATAAAGACGTTCTTTAGACTTACCGAAATGCAGATCATGGGTAAAATCAGTTAGTACAAAAGCTCAAAAAATGTGTGGTGTATTATTTACTCCTTTCACAGGTAGGAATGCTTCTAGGCTCTTCTGTCTTCCGTGGGAACACATAGCTTACAAATGATGGGTAGAAACCATCCACTCCTGAGAGCAGGATGCCTCTGAGGTGTGGGTCACAAGAGGGATCAGAAATACCATTGTCTACTAAAGTGAAATCTCAGCAGAAGTCTCAGGCTAGCCTCCCCAGTGCTGGGTCTGTGGGAGAAAGCACTGTGGCTGGTTATGACGATGCCCGTGGCTGCTTTGAGGCCAGCTCCTCTAGCTCCATGCAATGTTTAACTGCAGTGTAGGAACACACAGGATTTAAATGCATCACACTCTGCATTGAATGACTCAAAAGCCACCCATGCTGGGGAGGTACACTATCTATTTCTCACTAATATTGTAGTACTCCATGTGTATCACTCTGTCCAGTCATCAGCGGTGTGAAAGTGTGGTAAGGAGTGGGCTGAGAGGTGCTTGCTGCTGTTAGGAAGAGAAGCCAACTTGGTAATGGGGAACAAGGCTGGAGTCACTGCATGGAAATTAAATCTGTTGAGAATTTTGACACGGACTTAGGAATGCTGAGAGTTTGCTCCTATTCCAAATAAAGCATTTATTTGGGGTTAAATTACTGTGCTTTATCTTCATGGAAGCTGATAGAAACAAAATGAGACAGTGAGTTGATGCTCCATTCTGTATTACCATTGTGAAGAGGAACAGATAGTTCTTGGGATCAGATGAATAGACACAGATTAACCTCTAAGCAGCTATTATTGGAGCTATTATTGGAGCCCATATAAAGCAGTTTGAGTTGGAAGGCCTTTGCTGAAGCTGATGGGAAATGCCAAGGTAAGAAGATGATCCCAGTGTTTGGCACCAGTTGGTGTCTGGAGAATCTCCAGTGCATGTGTTAGCATTTGTAAGTGTGTTAGGAGGGGAATGCTCCTCCTTGAGAATACAAGACAAAGCAAGTTTAGACAATTCTGGTCAGTTTTTGCTCTTCAAAGGAAAATTCAATTTTCATGGTTTTCATTGTGGTGTAGTTGCAAGCTTTTTGCTTGAGCTGTAATATGATAGAGAGATCCTGTGTTTCGTAAGCCTGATACCCTCTGTAGTAAATGATGCTTCTGTGCATTTTTTCCCCCTGTGCAGTAGTCAGTGGTGCAAGTCCCTCTTTCCCGAGCACTTCAGACAGTTGGCCTCTGTGGAGTGGCCTGAGATCTTGCATCATTTCCTGTCATCTGTCCAAAGCTATTTATAAAACGTCTCCTGATTCTGGCACACAGGCAAAACCCAGTTTTCATGAGAAAACAAATAGTTTGGAAATGTACTGCCTCCCAGCAAGTGTCCCAAAACTGCTGAGAAAACCTGAAACACCCTAGAAAATCTTAATGAAAGCTAAGATGTAACGGGGTCGGGGAATATGGGGAATTTAATAGTTCCATATCTTTGCAGTAAAATCTTTAGAAGTAGATAGTGCAACATGTGCTGAGAAAATGCTACAGTGTTAGAGGAGAGGAGGCAGTTCCAAAATTTGTTTGTTAACAAAATAAAAACTTGGAGTTTTGATGTCTGAAGGTACAACAGAAGTGACTCGAGGCTGCTTCCATGCTGCTGAGGTTTTGACATGTAATTTGGTGGTAGATGTTCTATAAAAGGTTTCTACTTTTTGGTATTTCTTAGGTTTTCCATCTCTTTAGCTTCAAGAGACTGACTGGGGTAGGAGTCCAAAAGGGACAGTAAGAAGCATTAAGTGAAACCGTGTGCTCCTCAGTGAATCTGCTGTTTATGATAAGTGCTATTTTGGGAATCCTGAAAAAGCATGTTGGCCATAGACAAAACGCACCCTGAGCAACAGCACTCACATCGGCTTCCCACTGGCCTGCCTCGACCCTGCTGGCACTGTGCTTCTTGCCTCTTTATCTTAAGCCATCCAATATGCTGCTTGCTTGTGAAACTGCTGTATCCATGAGCTTTGGCATGTTGGAAACCACTGTGTGCAGGGTAAAGTGAATGGAGGATAGCCTTTGCCTGAGCGGTCACAAAGACAGGATTACTTAATGTGTCTCCCAATCCAACCTGTTTCATCCTGTGTTCACAAACTGCCATAAGAAGTATCAGAGTGCTGCAGGTGGCCTGGGCAGCACTGGAGTCCATGTCCCACTCATGAAGGCCTCTACAGGGCACAAATCTAAGTAGCATCAGAGGTCTGATGCTCTTCCACTATAACCAATTAGTATTGTTTTTCCAGCCCACAAGTTTCTCATGGCAGCAACGGATCATCCTCTTGATGGCTGACAAAGATTCACTTCTGGCCATGCCAATTATATATAGGTTATTGCAAAATAGTATTTGAAGGTGTTTGAAATGCCTCAACTCACTGCACCTCCCTTCTCCCTTTGTAAGCTTGTAGATAACATTTGTTGCTATTTGATATGTTGAAGTTGTGCAGCCTCAGGCTGCTAAAGCAGTGTATTAGCTGATGCCCATGTATTTGTATTGAGTTTTGCTCCCTGTAAATGTAATTCAAGAGGATCCTGGTGTTGGTGAAAATGTCAGTGAATGTTAATCTAATTATTTTTTCGTCTGTAAATGACAAGCTCTGCAGCACCAGCTGTATTTACAATTGCACAGCAGAGGCTTTATCTCTGCAATGCAATAGAAATCGAAATGATGCATGAAGGAGGGTTTACCGTTCTATAGGATTGAACGAGAACAGTTCTACATAGCAATATGTATAGTTCTGCCATTAAATGCAATCGTTTTACAAAACCATATAATAGTTCTACATAAATCCATCATTGGGCCTTTGTAACTTCTGCTCAAGGGGTGACGTATGTTCCAGTAGGGATCCAAAACCAAATTTTTTTTTGCCAAGAGCACCCTGCCCTGCTTCCAAGGCATCTCTCCACATTGGAGTACTCAAGGTATTACAGATACTTAAATACTATCTGTACAGTAATACATTGCCTTACAACTCTAGCAGCACTGCAGTCAATGCAGCAACTAGCACAAAGGTGCCTTAGACAATTGCTCTGGTGCCACTTCAGTGGGCAGACATGTTCTCCTACTTCACTTGAGCTGTTGGAGGCGGGGATAAGAGCAGTGCCTTCCTGCAGGTCTGAACAGGGCATAACTGTTGCACACAAAATTCTCTTGTACCTGAAGTGCTGCAGAAATATCATTTGGTGCTTCTTGTTTCCAACTCATTCTATGCTTTGCCTTGTCACAACAGCCCTTTTCCTCTTTCCGTGGAATGTTTTTCAGCTGTAGATTCATCCACTGACTGGATCTACAGCCTGGCTCCAGCACACCTCCTTGTCCCACACTGGGAAGTTAGAAGGAACTCGGGTCACTTGGAGCACCCAAGTGTGAAAACGTTGGTAGTAGTCATCCTTTCAAAGGTGATTAAACCTAACACACACTGCCTTAATTGCCTACCTTGGTAATCTTTTTCTATGTGTTTGCTATTCTGTGCATGAAATACTGATAGCTATCTCTATGCAAGGTTAACTAATGAGGAATTAATGAAAGGCTGAGAAATCTGGGAGAGCTCCAGTCCTTCAAGTGCATTTCACACACAGAGTGCTGATGCTTTCAGTGACGACCCAGCCACAAGGCAAGTTTTCTGAGCTTTCCTCTTCTCCCATTATTACCATGGTTTTGCAAACCACAGCTTTAGGCAGCTGTTCTGTCCCCTGTGCTAAGTGTTGGTTAAGAAATAGGCAATGGAATTGTCTGACTTAATAAAGATGTGTGATATTAAGCAGGGAACCTGCATGCAGCTAGCTGTACCGAAGTGTCCTAGATTACCGATGATCTACCAAGAGTGAAGAATGACTTGTTCTGGTTTAAGTGTTTAATGACTTTTTTTCCTGCAGATTCACAGAATTTCCAAAGTATGTCACAGAATCCATTTATTTCTCATCTCAAAGTTGGGTATCTTCTATGACTTTCTTTTTCCACCTTCATTTGCCCTTAGTACTCTGCTGCTTTTGGTTTGAATTGGTCTCTGTTAATGGTCTGTTCTTTTCCAGTCTTTCTATTGTTTCACACAGGGATGAAGATCTAAGGGTTTGCCTTTTTCCTTTCTTCTAAGTCCCCTAACATCATCCCAGCTTCTTTTCTGATCAGAATGTAGATGGTTCAAATCTTGCTCTAACAAAGCTAGTTCCACCAAGGGAGTGCAAATGAGGTGACAGCATGCTGCCTGTGCCCAGGTAGCTTTGGCTACCATTAAAGAGACTTCAACTAAAAGAACCAAAACCAAAATTTTTTGCAAGTTTATAAGATGGCAGCTTTCAGATTTATTGGGAAAGCTTTGATGTCTGCAAACCCAGAGAGCATTTGTTAGGAAAATGTGTTTGAGTTTTAAAAGAACAGTAAAAAAACCCTGTGTCCAGTACGGAAAGGTATAGTCTGACCTTTTCCAGGAAATAAAGGTGCACAAGAAGTGAAGTTGGGTTGTCAGTGAAAACCCAATTTATCTGTTTGTGGTGAACATCAGCACTATGAAACTGTAAGCTGGAAGAGCGAGTGCTTTGTAAAGGCTCTGCTTAACACAGTTAAGGTAGCAGTTAAAGGAGACCCAAACAAACTATTCAGACTTGGGAGTTGTGCCAGGAGAACCAAATCATACTTCAGAGCCCGGATCATGCTGTAGAATGCAGGTAAGCACGAACAGACCAGGGAGGAAGCAGAAACTGAGTGTTTCCTGAACCTCTGCCCATGCCCTTTCAGTAAGTTGGATTTTCTCTCTAAAATCATCCCTATACCCCTGCAAAAAGAATCCCAGAGTTTGAGAAGAAGCATGATCAGTCCTTAAAAATGTATCCTAGGATACATTTCCCTTCCTCTGGGAGGACATGTAAGTAGAGCAGGAGTGGTCCAGCAGGAACCCCAGGTACCGTCTGCTCTCAGTCTTCCCCTGTGTGTCTTAGCAAATCCGGCTGCCCAGGGGACTGATCCTGCAGGACAAGCCAAGAACCAGACATCACCTTAGATACCTTCATCTTCACTGGAGGTGGAGGCTGCTTGATGTGAGCTACCCACTGAAGTTGAGCCTTTTCTGAAAATACCTGAAATCATTAGAGAGAGCTGCATAATGCCAGAAAACAAAGAGTTCCCGCAGAAAAGCCCAGCAAAGCTGTGAAACTGAGAAAAAAAGCCTGGAGCTGCCAAGTCACCTTGGGCAACCTTTTCCAACTGCCTCCAAATCTTTCTTCCCTTGCCAATCATAATGGGTGTGGACACTTAAAAATACTTCATTCTCTTTTATGCCACAAGTAACACACAGGACTGAAGTATTACATTGGAATTTACTGTTTGATCTTTTTCAACTTTAATATAATAAATGAATCACCGCTTCACTTCTAATTATTTTTTAACTGCTGGGCTTTATGACTTTCAAATTCCAGTCCTTTTCTTACTCTGCATTTTACTGGGCTAGTATCTGCAAATGTTTTAGAATGGATTGGTATCATATAGCATATCATCTACATGCTACATAATGGCATTTGGGGGGAATGGGGAAACAATTTGACACAGTAATTTGTATCCTAATCAATAGGATATTAAAAATCTGAGAACAGGTTAGCAAATTGCTGGATTAGATAGCTATGAATTGCCATGTGACACACAATTAAATTCTGAGCAACGCTCTCTGACACGCGCTGTAATTCTACAGCGAGGCTGAAGACAAGTAACATTCCTGCACCATGCTCTTCTTGTTGCACGATTTTCCTCTAAATTTCAAGGATTTCATTCACTAGATCCTACCACAGACTCTTAGAATGGCAGAAAAGAACTGGTGGGGTGGGAAGAAAGCAGATCTTGATTTATTAATTAGGAACCCCCAAAAAAGGTGGTACTACTGGACTATGTGAGATTTATGAGTGAGCATGTGCTACCCAGGCGAGGAAGCGTCCCATTTCCTGCAAGGCTCCTCAGTGTTTCCTAAACAGTGTGGGCTGCTGCAGAGCAAACTCCATGGATGTGCAACTTCTCCACCTGACTGAAATGGCAATGTGGGAATTGGCAAATAGTCCCAATGGACACAGGATGATGATGGGCTCTCCATGTGCTGTTGTAAGACTGTGATATAAACTTTTTCTTACTGCAGTACCCTGGGATCAGCTCTTTTGCCTCTCATAATGAAAATACTTTGTATGGGTGGAAGGATTCTTTAATTAACTAAATAGCTCTGGGTTTAGATATATAACCACTGCTGCTCCTGTCTTTTTTGAGTCCCAAATCTCTTTCTTTAATGCAAGTAAATACTCCTCTGTGGCTTGGCTCTGGTTGACGTCCTAACATCACCTCTTCCAAATATGCATCCCTGCAGTTTTGTTTTCTTTATAGACTGTATTTAAATACAGCCTTCTGGAGCAGCCAGTGCTGTAATCTTCCAACTCTTTTGCTGGGTGGGCAGAAGAACTGCAATTTTGTTTCTGACTTTTCTCCACTGTTGGCAGCATGGTTAGCTGACTATAAATGACCAACTATTGTAATGTAAAGTGTTAGATTAGTTAGTGACTTCTGCGTGTGTGCTATCAGCACAATGCTGTGTTATCAAGTATCACCTCTTCTGCTACTGGGGACAACGTCCAATGCAGCGGGGCTGGAACTAAATGATCTTAAGGTTCTTTCCAACTCAAACTGTTGTAGGATTCTATTGCTGTGTTGTGGCCGACGGAAATGCTGAAGAGGCAAAGCCCTAGACCTTGCCTAGTGTGGCGCCGCCAGGGCTCGGGATGGACACGGGTTTCAAAAGCAAAGTTTGACTCTAGGGAAGCTGTCAGGAGGCAGCGGAGATCAAACAGGAGGAAGCAGCAATTGTAGTCGAAGCTTTAGAGCATTATTGCAGTACTAACGGGCCACTGTTAGCACCTGTAAGCCTCTAGCTCATGTGAACTCCAGCAGCAGTGTGTACCCCCGCACACGCAGCTCCACTAGGCTCATTCCGTTGAAGTTCTCGGCTCAACCGGTCTCTGAAAGTGCTCAATTCCTCCGGCTAACCGGACATACGGGCTGCTGGGAGCTGCCATGTGCCATGAAGACTGGCGAGGCCCTGAGGTGACCGCTCAGCGAGAGGGCGTCCTGCCGTGGCCCCGGGGGACGAGCGCTGGGGACGGGGCCGGGTGCTCCTTCGGCCTCCAGAGCGCGGGCCGGGACCGGGGGT
>NW_009917396.1:0-842 GCF_000696875.1 Nestor notabilis | reverse complement strand
CCTCCAAGAAGTCCTATTCCCTTTTCCTAGGTCTGACCGTGTGTAGAATTCCAGTATCTCCCCTAAATTAGATCCAGAAATTGTCTTCCACACACAGAAGCTACTCACATCCCTCCTGGCTGCTTACTGCTCCTGATCTTGTCTCAAAAACCAGTTAGTGTCTTTAGGACAGCTCCTTTATTCCCATGTTGGTGACAGTTCAAAAACATAGGAACATCCGCAGCTTTAAGGCTCTTGCTTTCTATCTATCCACAAACTCAAAATGACACGACTATAGGATACAAGATAGGAAAAAAGCTACTATTTCTGACAAGTACAATTCCAGAACAAGCTAGTACAACCTAAGTTGCATTCAATGGTTTAAGCTGATCTATGGTCTACATACCAGCCCATATGAGTTTTTTTATTTGCGCTGTATATATTTGGAAATATTTACTTTGCAATTATTAATCATCAAGGTTGGAAAGGTATGAAGGTATCATCAAGATAAACAGGCTTCTGAAGATTGGTGATCGTACTGGCAACGGAGCATAGGTCTACTTAGTCCCATATCCGATCACTTGAGCTACTTTTCTGTTCTTGCTTCCTTATCTCAACTTGTTTGCTCTGCAACAGCTCTGCAGTGTCATGTTATGCTAAGAGCAGATACATAGTGCTGCAGAAACTTTAGAAAGTCTTCTCTTCCCTTTTTTGTGGTCAGTCTCTTTCTCTCACTGTTCATTTATTCCATGACTCACGTTATCTTCAGATTTAAATAGTTATAGAGAATAGGCAGCCTTTACCTTGCACTTCCTCACAGAGCACATTAAACACACACACACATCAGCATCCGACGCCAAAGG
>NW_009917395.1:0-11370 GCF_000696875.1 Nestor notabilis | reverse complement strand
TTCCTCTCGCCGGCCGCGCTCACCTCGCACAGCTCCTCCAGCCTGAAGCCCAGCCCGCAGGTGACGCTGCACGACGTGGTGTTCACCACAACCCTGGCCTCGATGGACTTCAGCTCTGCGGGGATGGTAACTCCTTCAAAGGAAGCCACCAAAGGCAGGTGGAAAGCACAAAGGAGGAGCCCAAGGACGTGGCTGGTCCCCAGCGTCTCCATGTTGGGGTTATCAATCAGGTGTGTCACCACAGAGGCGATCTTTGGAAGTCCTCGGACTTGGTATTTCTGAAATGCCACCAGCGCCACCTTCAAGACCTAATCCTTCCATCAGGAAAAATCCTCCAACGAGGCAGGCTCGAAGCAGAACGCTGCTAAAAGAGATGAAGCACGTTACTGTATTGGACAGAACGTGGATCACGAATCCCAGTTGTGGGAACAGGGCAGCAGGATGTTTGAATCCACCACATTCCAGCAATTTGGATACAGTTGACAACTTAAAGCTGAAGTCCCCCCTTCTCTGCAAGACTTTTACAGTCTATTTCACATGATCTTGAAGGTCCCTTCCAACCCAAACCATTCTGAGTCTATTTCCACTGTAAAGAAGTACTGTTCCAATTTAACTCGCCCACCACACTATAAAGCAATACAAGCAATCACCCCTGGAACCTTTAAAACACTGTTGGGCATAAGGAAATCCTGAATCCTTATGCTGGATTATATACACATATCCCAAACCCTAAAGTACCCCCCAAATGACCACAAAAGATCACAAACCCAACACTGGAACCTCTGGATATCTTACGGCACCGACAACGGAAGCCAGCCTGAGCAGTACTTTATCCCTGCCGATTCCCATCGCTGCACAGGGCTCAGCGCAGCCCCATCTCCCCGTTCCCAAGGGAACAGTGCTGATGTCACAGCCCTGGGTCGGAATGTGGCCCCAGACAAAGAACTCCCCTCCCTCGGAAGCCAAAGTGAGTCCTCCGAGATGAGAGCTCAACATAAAAGGCTCTTGACATCAACTGCCTGACTCCGAAGGGGTTCACCAGCACCGGCTGCCGGGCAGCGCTCAGAGGGGTCACGTACAGGCACCGACCCCCAAACCCCCGTGTGCAGCTGATGCACGTGTCAAACAGAACCCACTCCTCTGCTGCCACTGCAGCAAACTGAGCACGAGGCATCCCACTGTCATCCACACAGCGCTCAGTGCCCCAGCAGAGCACACCGGCTGAGGGGGAGGCACAGCACGTGTTCACACAGAGCTCAGCGCCAGGGTTCCGACCCACCGGCCCCATACACATGCTCAGGGATGCACGGAAAAGCCAAGACTTAGCCGTTGACTTTAGGAAATGAAACATACCTCTTTATTTACAACCACAAAAGCTACCATCACTGCTGCAGACTACCACCAAGCCAGAATCTGGCAAATATCGTACAAAACTACAGATACTAAAAATAAAATAGGAGATAGAGGAAAAGAAACCAAGGACATATACACTGTACAGCAAAGGTTTAACAGAAACAGAGGCTGGAGTCTGTGGCAAATCATAGCTTTAGAACAGACCAGAGAACCACTGCCTGTGCGTCTTTTAAAGCTTGTGGGGTCAGCCACACCACACTGGGGTGGATTTGACATAATAGTATTCCAGGGGAGATGCAAGTCATCCTACAAGCAGAAAGAACAAAGAAAACTCCTACTATACACATGGATTTCATGACGTGAAGCAGCCACTGCACCAAAGCCACAAATTAAACCACCAGTTTTAAAAACCCTCCTGATTTCAAAGGTCTCCTCTCTCCCCACGCTTGTATCTCCTGCCACTGCTGTACCTTCCGACTGCAACTGAAGCAATCTCTTCCTGACTCCTCTTGTTGGGTTTTAACGTCTGCAGGATGCTCTGACGACTCCAACACATGGTGATGAGCTCAATAATTACAGCTGGGGGAAAACTCTAAGTAACTGCATAGGAACTATAAAGGGGCATTAGGAATGAAAACCTTTTACCAGCCAGTTGGTCTGTCTGGTACAGAGCTGTCAGGCTGTCGGTATTGGACAAAGTGTCTCTTTCCATTCCCACAAGGAAAATCTTCCAACCACCTTTAAGGAGTAAATGGTTAAAGCATGGCTGGGAATGAGCTGTTAACATTCATCTTCCGTTCTTGATCCAGGAGTGGGGGAAAAAAAGCCCTGAAAAACTACTGCTTCAGTTCAGGGTTCTGGTTTTCCTCTGTCTGCCAGTTCCCACCAGCTAAAGAGGAAACCAATTGCTTCTGGAAGGGCACCTCACAGGAAAGGGACAGAATAAAACCACTTTTGCAAGGACAGAAACTGCCAATGCTGCTTTTCATATCACAGGCTAAAAGAGAGGGTATCAGCTGAGTATTTCATCTAGAGCTCCTTCCTCCCATTAGCAGGGTCATCCTTCATGTCTGAACTATTCACAATATGAAGCTTCATTCTCTGCAGACTTCAGAGGGTGTCTTGATTCTTCACCTGAGATGAAATCAAACCTGGCACATAATCAGCAGCAGCATCAGCACAGAAGACATCATAGCAAGCTAACCAAAAAGCTGGTAAGGTGATGAAGCTGGCATGGAAGGACTCACAACCCACTGACATGAGAATTAACAGCGAAGAAAGGGATGTTTGCAGGATACACAGTCATCAGGAATAAAAATACACACTTCGGGTGTTCTTCAATCCAGGAACAAAAGCGAAGGGGGGATTTAAAAGACAATGGCGATAAGCTCTGGAGGGGCAGAGTGTTGGGTACCAGCTCACTTCAGACACAGTTCTACATGTCACACAAAGGCAGTCCAACGAGTCTCTTTGCAAATCACATGACCTGAGAGTTAGCATCTTACACTGTTCCATGCAGAGGCAGGTAAGGAGGAATGAAGGCTGCTTCCTCTTCCATAGTCATTTCATACAAAAGTCACTCCCTGAATCCACGAGCAATCAGTCTGCTGTATTAGTCAGTCCACTCTGACTGAGCATTTCATCTAGTTTCCACATTATGGTGCCAACAGAGGAAAGAATACAGGAAGCTAAAGGAGTGTCTTCATAACAATTCTGAGATTGCACCACCTGCTGAAGAGATCAAAGACAGGTCAAAAGTGAGCAACCAGCCTCCAACAGATGTTCCCAGAAACCAGAGATCACCAAATTCAGCAGCATTTCCAGGTAAAGGAGAACAAGATTTCTTAGATAAAGCCATTCTTTTCAGAATGAGATACTGTCTATGACAAGGTGGCTGAGAAACTCTTGAGCTTTTACTCCACAAAGCTGCAAACCAACTTACCTGGTGTCAAGTTTGACTCAACAGCCCCAAAATCTGGGAGCAAAAGCCCGACTGAAAACAAGTTCCACCTAAGTTTGGCTTAACCAAAATTGTAAGATTTTATTCTACAGCTACAAAACGCATCGAGCTTCCCAGTTTGTTTGAAGCCCAATTTTGACACAGCAGCTTGAAGAAGACATTCCAGACTGCACAGCACAGTGACAGAGATGCACCAGTGCCAAGCTCCACATCCCAGCCAGGCAGCTTGCAGCAAGACACTGTATGAGGGCATATCAGAGCAGAAATGCTTCTGTGTGACTTGTTTTAGCAGCTGATTAGTTACTTCAGAAAACAACAGCCCAAGGAACTAGCAGAATTAACAGCTTCATGAACGAGAGGCAGCAGAGGCAGCCTGGCTCCAGGATCCCAGGTGGCCACTTGAACGTGGAAGTGTGGATCTGCATGTGGTGGAACACCAGCAACTCCAAGAGAAAGCTAGCTGCCCAGAACAGGAATTGTAAGTGCAAGGCATCAGGGGAACAAAGGAAGACAGGCAGGAGCTTCATGCACTAAAAGACTACTGTGAGTTTGGAAAGATTCACGTGACAGTTCCTTTAGGGGCCAATCTGTTCTCACAACATGACTTACAGCGACATGACTGTCTCCAACACTGACTACTGAGATCTACTGCATGGATCTACTAAATCCTCTGAAGCGGAGAGGGAAGCACAATGACAGGTCCTAACGAGAGATAGAAGTCCATCATTTTGATTCTTTGCCTACATCCCAATCAAGCCAAAGAACAGCACCATGGAAAACCACCTTCAAGTGCTTCCAGGCAACACAGGCTAAATCTAGACTGGTGAAGTAAGTGGGGAACGTGGGTTTAATTGCATTTGTTCATGAGAAAACTTCCATTCTACAGCGCCCAAACCCCAGAGCTCACTGGCCTGGCCTGGCCACGCACATCCCAAACTCAGCAGCAGTAAAATTCCACTCCTGCCTTTTGTAGCAAGTTAGACTCTACAACAACAACTCCAGGGTAGCACTACAGGCAGAGCACACGAAAATCCTCCCACATATGGCTTTGCAGGGATATGTAAACCAAAGCAAGGAGTCTGCCTGCAACATGCTGCTTCATTTGGACTGTGCTTGAGGCAATGGGAGCATTATGTTCCCAGCTCTCAGAACAGACCAACGCAACAGTGATCACAAGCTGCAAGAAGAAAGTAGAGACCTGCCTACAAACACAGCTCAAGCAAACAGGTAAAACAAGCTGATGACAAAGTTGCCTTGAAGAAGCTGCACAAAAATACTTGCTATTAGAACTACTTCTCTGAAACCAGACTGCTTGTTCAGTACTTGTACAGCTACTCAGCCACAGAAGAGGCACAACACTGTGGTGACTGAACTTCCTCTTGGAAGCCACGTTGCTGTTTCCAGTGCACCTTCTCATTGATATCCTTTTGCATATGGACATGCTAATTTGCAGCCTGAGGAAAGAAAGGCACCAACAGGGCTGCTGCTAAAACTAATGGTTTTGGTCATTTGGTCTTCAAACCAGGCTTGTTCACCCAGCAATGTACAACAGAGCAGTCAGGATGTGTCAGAGATGCCAGCAGAGACACCCGAGGACCCCACAATCCAGGTGATTCCTTACTATCACACTTTCAATCACACTGGATGCCCCTAATGACTTGGGACTTCAGAAGAGAATCACCCTGTCCAGTAAATCCAACACTGGAAGCTACTGAGGACACCCCAGGCTATGGCCAAGGTCTAAGGATATTCGTGGCTGGCTGTTAAATTTCTGGATTTGGCCAGTGTGAAAGGATTAAATGGGAACCCAGAAAACACACCCACACCCCCCATTTCTTCCATGTACAGATTAAGTTGCTTCCATCCCATCCCCCTTTTTCTGCAAATAGCAATTGCCAATACTAGTACAAGCAATGGGACAGGAGCTGAGCAGGAAGGACAATGAGCAAGGTGGGTAGTATAGGACCAGCAGTGAGGGAAGGAAGAGGGGGGAATAAAATCACTTCTGTACAGTCTAAAATCCACAGCAGCAGCTGCTGAGTTCAAGGAAATGCAAAACTGGATATAGCAAAGCCATGGAAACTGTGTATGTATCAACCCTGAGTTATTAAATACAGCCTGAAAGCAATAAATAATGCAGTCCACATCACTTCATCCAAACATGTGCTTTCTTCACTGAGCTTAAATGGACTTTTCCCAGTTAAGAAACTGAAGTAGCAAATGAGACTGAGGGGAAACACTCAGTCTCAGAGAGACTAAGTCTGGGCCCCAACAAAGGTGACTGCAACAGTCCTGGTTTGGTACACAATCAACAAAATATGACCAGAGGAGAAAAGGATTAGTCCACCAAAACCCACCCTCATTTACAGCAACTGCACTGCCTGGCATTTAAATAAGGTCCTGTGTAGTCTGGAGAAGAAAATTCAGCTCCTGGATTTTCTCTCAGGGTTCATTCACCACAGGGACTGTTACCAGTGCTCCATTTCCCAGTGCTGCGTACAGAACTTTGCTGTTCCTCACCATTCTGCCTAGCACTGATGGCACAAAACGTCAGCTTCAGCTTCAGAAGCCTTCACTCTTTACGTTTTTCCCCTCTCAATGTCAACCCACCAAAACCAAACCCTGTTACTGTTTCTGGAAGAACTGATAGAAGTTATTAAGGTATCAAAAGATGTTTTGCCTTTGAAATAGTGCTCGACCTATAGACTATAACAGTGCTGGAAAATTTTGCCTCTCCTTGACAGCAGCTGAACATTCAGTGAGCAAGTGCCATTTGGGAAGATAAAACTAGGACTATATTAAGTGAGGGTCTGTACAAAGCAAGGCCACCAAGCAAGGCAACGGCGCTCCCGCTGGGTTCCTTACCTGTTAACGGCTGTCCCAGCTCCGCCTGCACTTTACCCTTCGCTGCTCCTTCCAGAGGTAAAGCACCTCTGTCCCCTTTGTAGAGTTTCGGTTTAAATGGAGAATCTTTGTCTTTACCTTTTGATCCTTTAGGCCTGCCTGCTTGCTTCTTCTTGGATTTACCATCTCCCTTCACACCCAGCAGCGGATGGACTTCTGTGGAAAGACAATGTGGCACCAATGTGAATTAAACCTCAGCACACACAGTCTGTGCCATTAGACACAAAGAGCAGTAGAAACTACAGTTTCAGGATATCCTACTTCTTCCTAGCTTGCAAACTGCCAGCAAGAGTGGGTGGCTATTCGTAACTGTTACAAGAAGTGACTTCAAAGGAACGAGTGGCCTTTTGAACTTCTGCTCTTCAGACAAGGCTAAGACAAAGCTAAAAGCCATCTCAGATGCAGAACAGGCACTAAAACAATTGCAGCTGCTACACACCATCATTAGGTACTCCTTGTAGTTCAATGTTGGTGGTTTTGGGCTTCTTCTTTGGTGCCTGGGGTCCATCAGAGGAGCACTGTCTCTTCTTCTCAGAGCCTATTCCCTCATCGGCTAAAGAGCTCTGAACCGCATCTGGTGGAGGCCCATAGGGGTTTTCTTCTGGATCTTCAACTTCAGGAGCAATGGGTAAGTAAAGCAGAGCTTTGGAGTCCTCCAGTTCCTCATCACTGTGAAGGAAAAACGTTTGCTTTCATTAAAACGAGGGGTGATACGAACATATTACGCAGGGAGTATTAGTGGTAAGTTTTGTATTCCTACTTTAAACATAAGAGTCTGTCACCTGCTACAGAAGGCAGCAATGGGATCCACACTCGTGACATCCACTTCTTCATCTTCTGCAGCATCAGCACCTGAGAACCAGGGCAAAAAGATGAAATCGAGACAGTAAGGAAAAGACAAATTTCTGAGAAAGAATGCTTAATACCCACACACCAACATTACACTGGAACATCAGAGGCTGCCAAACAGCAGTTCACCTGAACGGGAGAAGAGCTGCAGAGCCTGGTAACGAGGAAAGCTCTGTGGTGTGCTGGGAACAGTCCTCTCTGACCATAGTTTAGAGGCAGGCTTGCACAGGACACAGCTTCCTGGCACCACCAAGTGGCCAGGTTGTGTGGCCATCGCTTCCACTTCAGCATTGCTGGTGCTGAGAGGAGGCCTGGACAACCTCCCGTGTCTATTTGCTACTGTTTTCTGCTGTTAAACACCTATCAAAGAGGGGTGGCATTTCTAAAAAGCTCATAGAATCACGGGATGGTTTGGGTTGAAGGGACCTTAAAGCTCCTGCAGTTCCAAGCCCCTGCCCTGGACAGGGACACCTTCCACTAGAGCAGGTTGCTCCAAGCCCCTGTGTCCAACCTGGCCTTGAATTATATCGATTGTGTTAGTTCATGTGTCTTCATTTACCCACTTCTGTTGTCGTTTAACACCCACTGTATCACTGTGAGCACTAGTTTTCATTTCTGGCATGGACATGTCATCAGACTACAAACCATTTGCTACCTAAACCCACAGTTTACACAGTACCTGTCTGCTCTGGTTCACTCTTATCTTCATCCTCAATGTCAAACTCTGACTCTCTCTCTTCATATTCCACATTTTCATCCAGCTCTTTGAAGTCAGGTGCAAAGGCACTCCAGTTTTCCTAAACCACAAAGTCAAAGTGATTTTCACCTTACACAAAGGAACAACAACCAGAGTGAGGACACACACAATTACAGTCTCTTGCTGCATTAAAATCCCCCATGTCACACACAAGCTCACGATAAAATCAAGTTTCCTTTAGGTGCACAGTCACACAGCAGATTAGGAAGTGCACAAGTTAGTTCCTACCGAAAATACAACGTTGTAATCATAGAATAGTTAAGAGTTGGAAAGGACCTTAAGATCATCCAGTTCCAACCCCCTGTCACACGCAGGGACACATTAGGCCATGTCACCCAAGGCTCTGTCCAACCTGACCTTGAACACTGCCAGGGATGGAGCATATAATAAGTACTGGATTATGTTTAATACATAATACTGCAGGTTAGGTTTGGGAATTCTCTTAAGGAAACTGTCTAAAACACTTACCACTTGATTCTGAGCCCATATTGAGACAACACCACTCGAAATAGAAGCGATGATGGGTCGGACAGGATGCCACTGGATTTATTAGAAAGAGAAAAGAGGAAGAGTTTAACTAAATGGAATTAAAAAGGCTTAGTTTTCAAACTAACAAGAAACGCAGTCAGAGCAGTCAGTTTTCTTACTGCTACATCCAAGAGCAGCTCCCCTCTGGTCCCATGCAGGATTTTCACCAGGTTTCCAATGCTCTTCTCCCAGATGTACAGGGCATGCTGCCGTGCTGACCCGGCCACTATATATTCACCGTCACCGGAGAAACAGCACTTCTTCCACGGTGTCCTGCAGGCAAAGACAGCAACGCAGGTCAAACCCCAGACAACAGCAGAGGGAGGCTGGAGGACTGCAGAGTGGGCTTGTTCTTCATCTTGCCTTCTCCCATCCACAACTAGTATTTAAACTTCAAACCGTGACAGGTTTCAAATGAAAACATCTGCCCGTTACACTGAAAAACTGAACTACCCTTCATCCAGAGGCTCCCACTGGTGCCGAGCACACAAACCTGACCGTGGCCAGTGAGGCTGACCAGCCACCCTGCTGCCTCTTACCTGTTCACTAAATCCTGCAGCTTCTGCATGGGTTCAGGCTCCCCATCACGCCCACAGGTGAGAATCTCACGGCCATCGTACACCCTGATTATCCGGTCAGCTGTGTTTATCAAGAAGCAGCTGCAGGAAGGAGGGCACAGAACATGCATCACGTTAAAAGACTGAAAAATAGAAAGATTATGCAGCCTTCCAGTGTCTGAAGGGGGCTACAAGGATGCTGGGGAGGGACTCTTCATCAGGGACTGTAGCAATAGGACAAAGGGTGATGGGTTCAAACTGAAACAGGGAAGTTCAGGTTGGAGATAAGGCAGAAGCTCTTCCCTGTGAGGGTGCTGAGGTCCTGGCACAAGGTGCCCAGAGAAGTGGTAAATGCCCCATCCCTGGCAGTGTTCAAGGCCAGGCTGGACAGAGCATTGGGTGACATGGTCTGGTGTGAGATGTCCCTGCTCATGGCAAGGGGTTGGAACTGAGTGATCTTAAGGTCCTTTCCAACCCCAACCACTCTGTGATTCTACGTTCCATGTAAGAACTGTGGGGGTACTAAGATCTCGTACGCTGAGTCAAGCTACCCTGTAGTTGTCAATTCATCTTCAAAGCTCCCACTTGGTAGCTGAAGTACCTCACCTTCCTTTCCGAGCAAATTCAATCGATTTAATAGCTGTGGTGTTGCTGGTTCCAGTTGTCACTCTGAAGGAAGCAACGAGATCCTGAGTGTCTGTTTTTAAGACCAAGATCTGATGATGAAGGAGACAGGAGGCAATCAGTGTCATCATTATACTTCAATCCCCTTTTGCTACCTCTTCCACCAGCTACTAACCCTGACAACAGAAGCCTCAGCAATCTACACAGGAATAGTTGGGATTCTGCAACTGTAGTTCTACTACAGTTCCTGCGACAGTTCTGCGACATAAGCATTGGTTTATTTACACTGGAAAAGGATCCAACAAATATGGTCAAAAGCAACAAAAAGACCTGAGATACAGGTAATAGCCTAAAGAGCTTCAAAGATAAACTGTGATGTTACTGGTATGATCGTATTAATGCACTACTGATTATTCCAGAGACATTTAGGAAGCTTTATTTGGGTATTAAAACAAAGAATGCAACCCAGAAACATGAAACATCTTGCTAAAGACAGGAATTAACCAAAGCTGCGGCATCCAGTGCCACCTGCTGGAGCCTCACCTTCCCCTTGGCATTGCCTGTGTAAATGTATTCCCCTCGCCTGTCAAAGGAGGCCACAACGTTGAGATCAGAATCATCATCCACCGGCAGGACAACGTGTTTGGAGTCTGACAGCGTCAGCATCACCGGCGCTGACTTCATGGGACACACCAAAACCCTGTTTCTGCAGAGCAGGAAAAGAAGGGTTAGGAGCTCTGGACAAGAACAAAATAAAGGAGACATTTCTACCTACACTTCCAAGGACCGTTCCCATGTTTACTCTCTTCCCGTCCTGATATTTGCATAATAAAAAGAACCACAAGGAATTGCACGACGGTAACACCAAAATCCTCCATTAAATACGGAAAAAAATCCCTTTGCAAACTGCAGTAAAACGTTTTAATCGTCATTAGTTCTACCAAACCCAGAGCATTGAACCCCTTTTTCACAGCACTTACTGGTCTCGGGGGTGGTACTGAACTTTCAAGATAGGTGAAGGAAATCGAAACCTCTGGTCGCAGTCTCCAGAGAGCACATCCCACTGTGACACGATGTTATCCGTGGAAGCACTCACCAGTTTGTGACCATCTCGGCTCCAGCTGCAGGAACGAGAGGCAATTTGGGTCAAAGTTCCTCTTCAAATGCATAAACGCCCCAGTTTCCAGTTACCAGACTCAGATACAAATCTCTATATAAATATATATATCAGACATAACTCCATTAGGGTGAAAAACAACCCAGCAGCCAAAAACTTCACAGGCGTAAAACGCTTCCACATTCTTTCCAAGGAGACGACCCTGACAGGGAGTATCCCGCAGCGGGCTGTGTTTAGGCCACTGGCACACCTGGGTGTTAGGAGCTGTCAGGACACCAGCACCTGATGCTCAGCAAACACAGGCAAATTCTAACAAAAAGAACAGCTTTTCTGTGCTGCTCGTGGCTGGGACACGGTTAATTTTCTTCCTAGTGGCTGGTCCAGGGCTGTGGTTGGGCTTCTGAGAACACCACTGACAGCACCCTGATGTTCTGGTTGTTGATGAGCGCTGCTTACCCTGCTCAAGGACTTCCCAGTCTCCCAGGCTCTGCCAGTGACGGGGGGCACCAGGGGGGGCACAGCCGGGCCAGGCGCCCCTCACTAGCCAGAGGGGTGCTCCACATCCCAGCCAGAGGGAGATTCCACACCACAGCCCACCAGGCTCGGTACAGAACGGGTGGATTTGGCTGCATTCGCACTTAGCTGCCAGCTGGGTTTAAACCACGCCGCCTTCATAAGCGCATAAGCTGAGCTCCATCACAGAACCATGGGACAGGTTGGG